>NC_073303.1:343500569-343785569 GCF_027595985.1 Sorex araneus | reverse complement strand
AGAGATCATGCAGCAGGAGGGTGCTTGTCATACACGTGGCCAATCTGGATTCAGTCTTCAGCAGCTCATCTGGTTCTCCCGAGCACCGCCGCAAGTGATTCCTGACCACAGAGCCAGGAGTAATCCCTGAGCTCTGCCAGGTGTAGCACCAAAACAGAACAAAACAAAAAGAGAAATTGTTTGGGCTGGAGCCGTAGTACAATGAATAAGGCTTTAACCTTGCATCTAGCTAGCCTAGGTTCAATCCTTGGCACCCCATATAGTCTCCTGAGCCCAGCCAGGAGTGATCTCTGAGTGCAGAGCCAAAAAGCAAGCCCTGAGTAATCCGGGTACAGCATCCTCCTCCCACCAAATAATTCTGAGCTTTTAGTGGAAGAAATAAGAATACACAGTAGTTTGCTTTGCAGTAGTGTATAATTTGATAATTTTGTATGTCTGCTAAGACACTATCTATAACAGTGGATCTGTTACTTTAGAAAACAGTGGACCAGTTGACATTGGGAAACGATTTTATTTAATTACTTATTTATATGATAGTCTTCAGTAAACTGTCCAGAAAGAGCTTTTGATGATTATTTAAGATGTATTTTGATGTAATATGCTTGATTTAACTATGTAGTATGAAATTCTCAATGGTCATTTTCTAACATTCAATATCTGTAAAATTTAAATATTTACTTATAATGCTCCATTGTACCCAAAGTGAAACCAAGTCATTACAGTTGCACTGATACAAATATGAAGTTGAGAAAACAAAGTATAGAGTACCAGAAAGACATACTGATATAAAATATGACAATCTATATTTAATTTTTTGAGAAACTTCTAAACTGTACCAATTTAAATCCTCATCAACAAGAGCAATTTCTATTTTCTCTTTACATCTTCCTCAATACCAGCTGCCTGTTGATTGATAAAAATCATCTAACTGCTGAAGTGTTATTTATCTCACTGTCGTTTTTATTTGCCTCTCTTTGGTGACTGGTGATGTTAAATATCTTATTTTATTGTTGGCCATTTTTATGATTTCTTTGGAACAAATTTTGTTTGGCTTCTTGACCATTTTAAATTTCTCTTCTATTTTTAAGTCAATTGTGTTAATTTCCTTAAGTTATTTTGAATGTTTGCCTTTAAGTGACCTGAAAGCTTATCGTCCAGGAGCCTTAGGACTTTCTTTATATTTAGCACAGGGGCCAGAGCGATAGTACAATGAGTAGAGTGCTTGCCTTGCACACAGCTGACCAGGTCTTGGTCCCTGGTACTATTTATTGTCCTCTGCCAAGAGTGACTCCTGAAAGTAGAGAGGCAGGGGTAAATCGAGAGACTGAGATATGTGCCCCCACCCCCCAATAAAAGAAAAGCAAGAATAACAATTTGGCAGAGAATGAAACCAATGAGAAAAAAGAGATAAATGGAATATTTAGAGAAATCTGTTTTCAAGTTTTATTTAAATATTTTTATTATTTTAATGTATAATATCTTTGTATTCTATTTTGACAAAGTATGTAATTAAGTATATTGGCTTCAATATATACTTTTATAATAATTATATCAATTTCTGCTTTATTTTATAGTATAAGGACAAAGGCAGACATTGAGTCTGAAATCCATGTTATGTTAAAAATGGTCATAAAAAACGATCAGCTACATAAATATTTACACAGGAAGGCTTATGAAATCAGTGCTCTTTACCACATAACTAGATATAAATTAGAAGACTTAGAAGAGAAAATAGTTGAAGTAAGAAGAAAATTCAAGGTTTGTATTTCTGATTTCTTAGACATAAAGACTAAATATTCTTCTAAGATATCCCTCAACATAACTAGTTAATACCTTTCACTATTACTAATATTAAATTGCTTTGACCACCAAGAAAGAAAGACTTTGGTTCAGTCTCACTCAACATATCTGATGTTCTGTTCATGGTAGGGGCGTGCCCTTGAACCCAGTGCAGTATAATGCAAATTAAATACCAGGACTTGGAAGTTATCGGATTCTAGAGCACTAAGCACTAATTCTACTTAGTAGACTGTAATATTCCCTCCAGCCTCATCTCATTCTTAAGTGTGAGATGTGATGACTACCCACCCACTCCTTGCCCTTAGAGACCAGCAAAAATTATTACATTCACAAAACACCAGGGACTCAGTCTTAAAAAATGGTTTGTTTGCATCTTCCTGATGACAAGTGATATGGTGCATTTTTTCATGTACCTTTTGGTCATTTGTATTTTTTTCTTTTAAGAAAACTTCTGTTCATTTCTTCTCCCCATATTTTGATGGGGTTGGAGGTTATTTTTTCTTGTACAATTCTACTAGTGTCTTATATATCCTGGATATTAGTCCCCTATCAGATAGGTATTGGGTAAATATTCTTTCCCATTCATCAATGAGATATCATCTCACACCGCAGAGACTGGCACACATTCAAAAGAACAAAAGCAACCAGCGCTCCCTTGGATGTGGAGAAAAAAGGGATGCTCTTTCACTGGTGGTGGGAATGCTGACTGGTCCAGCCTTTCTGGAAAACAATATGGACAGTCCTTCAAAAACTAGAAATTGAGCTCCCATATGACCCCACAATACCACTTCTGGAAATATATCCCAAGGATGCAAAAAAAAGCACAGTAGAAATGACATCTGTACCTCTATGTTCATTGCAGCACTGTTCACAATAGCCAAAATCTGGAAACAACCCAACTGCCCTAGAACAGATGACTGGTTAAAGAAACTTTGGTACATCTACACAATGGAATACTATGCAGCTGTTAAGGAGAGGTGAAGTCATGAAATTTGCTTATAAATGGATAGACATGGAGAGTATCATGCTAAGTGAAATGAGTCAACAAGAGAGGGACAGACATAGAAGGACTGCACTCATTTGTGGAGTATAGAATAACATCACATGAGGAGAGTAGATACAAGGGCCAGAAGGATTGCCCCATAGCTGGAAGCCTGCTTCATGAGCAGATGGGAGAAGGCAGATGGAATAGAGAAGGGAATCACTAAAAAAATGATGTCTGGAGGAATCAGTTTGGATGGGAGATATGTGCCGAAAGTAGATAATGGACCAAACATGATGACCTCTCAGTGCTCTCAGTGTCTGTTTTGCAAGCCATAATGCCCCAAAGTAAAGAGAGAGTATGGGGAATATTGTCAGCCATGGAGGCAGGGGGGAAAGAGGGAAAGATGGGGGTATACCAGGGATATTGGTGGTAGGGCATGTGCACTGGTGGAGGGATAGGTGTTTAATCATTGTGGGATTGTAACCCAAACATGAAAGCTTGTAACTATCTCACAGTAATTCAATAAAATTTAAATAATAATAATAATAATAAATAAATAAATAATGTTTTGACCATCTCACCACACAGTTATGTTCCTCCCCTATTTTGAGAACAGAAAAAGACATGATTATATCTGTAAAATATAAATTATATTCTGTGTCTAACTCCTCATCTAACAATATCTTCATAGAAAACTTTCAAGGTGTTTGAATTTAGGATATATAGATTGATCATATATATATATATATTTATGTTTGAGGATTTTTCTCTTCTGACATGATTACTAAACTTTGTTGGTATGTAATACCTGTATTTTTATGGCTTGCTAAATAATTTATAATATCTTATATGTCAAAATATCAGTAAGATAAAATTTCTGAATAGGAAAATTCACCTTAAACTTATTTTTGAAACATGAAATATGTGAATAAATATGTATTTTCAGATACAAACTAATGGTGTATTTATAATTGTCAAAATTTTATTAGTACAAATTTCTCTATGGCCAGCAGTTTTTCTTTT
Source organism: Sorex araneus (assembly GCF_027595985.1). Classification (NCBI taxonomy): domain Eukaryota; kingdom Metazoa; phylum Chordata; class Mammalia; order Eulipotyphla; family Soricidae; genus Sorex; species Sorex araneus. Next base: position 343,781,761 of record NC_073303.1, on the reverse strand, counting down.
TGTTGAGACTATCAATAGAAACATCATTCACTGGGACCAGAGAAATGATACGGCTGGTAGTGCATATGCCTTGAACATAGCCAACCTGGGTTTGATTCCTGGCATCCCATCTGGGCTCTAGAGCACCACCAGGAGTGATTCCTGAATGCACAGCCAGGAGTAATCCCTGAGCACAGCCAGATGTGACCCCCCAAAAAAAACAAAAAAAAAAGAGAAAAGAAAACAAAATCATCCACTAATTTGGCCACTTAACTAAAGGCAATAAAGTAAAAAAGTAAGAAAATTGATCCACACAACTGAGTTGGTGATCAGTGGCGTTTGAATTGGAAGGGCTTTGGAGCCTTTGATAGAGGGAAGGGGGTGCACTGTACCAATGCATTGCTATGCTGAGACACTGTAATTTACAATTCTGTTTGCAAATGTTTCCATGCATGGGAAACTGTCATTCACAGTATTGTAAATTACAGTATCTCAACAACAACAAATACATAAATAATGTGGCCACTTTGTGGTGTGTTTTAATTTTTTAATTGACAAGAAACCCTATCATCTATATATTTTTCTATTGTTGTCATAATATACTTCTAATTTTAGACATAGTTTTCTTTTTTTTTTCTTTTTTTGCTTTTTGGGTCACACCTGGCAATGCATAGGGGTTACTCCTGGCTCTGCACTCAGGAATTACCCCTGGCCATGCTCAGGGGACCATATGGGATGCTGGGATTTGAACCCGGGTCGGCCGCGTGCAAGGCAAACGCCCTACCCGCTGTGCTATCTCTCCAGTCCCGGACATACAGTTTTCTTATTCTGAGTTTAGAATAAATTAGACTAAAGATAAATTTAATTTCAAATAATTTAGAGTAAATTAGAAGAGTTTTTCATTAAATTTCCTAAAAATATTCCTGTTGGGACTGGAGAGATAGTACAGCAGGTGAGCACTTGTTTTGCACGTACCAGAACCAGGTTCTTTCCCTGTACCACACAGGGTTCCTCGTGCCTCAGCAGAAGTGATGCCTGAACATAGAGCAAGGAATAAGCCCTGAGCATAACTGGGTTTGGCCCCTGAAAAACAAAAAACCAACAAAAAAGATATATGATTTGTAGTTAAATCATATATGATTTATATCAAATGTAAATTTGATGTGAGTGCACTATACTTGCATTGGCAACCCAAAATAAAGTGCCTCCCCTCATTTTATTCAAACAAATTCATAAAAAATATGTTTATCAGTTCATTTTCCTTCCCTAGCAGTTGAATAATAACTGTATGGGCAGTCACAGAAAGAAATTAATTCACTAAGAAAATATTTTCATTGTTGACCATTCCTGCAGGTCTATGCAGGTCAATGCAGGTCTATGCAGGTTTATGCAGGTCTAGGGGGTGGGGGAAATATAAATTTTTGGATTTGTGCCTTGTGTATCTGTGTCATAATGGAAATAAATTAAAAATAAATTTTGAGTTTGTAATAATTCAACTTGGTCATTTTGCCTTGGTAATTACTCTGCTGTCTTTCATTAACTTGGAGTAAAAATCTGTAGAGTTTTTTTGAGTCTGCGTACTATGGCTTTCCTGAGGCTAACTTTTTATATCTATTGATTCTGGCCTGAAATTAATCTTTAATCAATTTTATAAAAGTTAGTTACAGTAATTAATGCTTCTGAGATCATTCTCAGAAATAAGAAATAATTACTTGAAGTTTAAGAAGCAGAATTTCTGAATTATGTTGTTTTAGATTAATGTATCATTTAAGTCTTGAGTACACATTTTTTGGACTAGAAGAAACCTTAAACTATCATATTTCTCAGCTTATAGATGATTGGTTTCAACTTTTATATGACTTCAATATCAATGGCTGACAATCTAGAACAAAACATGATCTTTCAAGACAATAATTAAATTAGCCAACAGTGAAGGAAAATAATAAAAGAGTAAGATCTATTTCATTTTAATATTGATGAAAAGAACAGAAAATCATGTTTTGCCTCAAAGTGATAGTGTAACATAAAATTGAAAGCCTTTATAAGATATCATATATTTTAATTCTTTATTTGAAGTCTTCTGTTCTGTGTAATTTGAAGGATTTAAAATTTTTTTTCTTTAGAAATACTGAAAGTTTTGTATTAAATAGCACATCAAGGCTCCCTCTGGTTCTACTCATTGCGTTAGAAATTTGTGGAACCTTAGACAAGAAGAAGAGAGTAAAAATGAAAAAGAAGGAGTTTTTTTGCAACAATATGCTGCATTTCCCCCACGTGTTAATTTAGTGTCCACAATACCATGCTGTTGCTATTAATAAATAGACTCATTTTGGATTGAAGTGTTTTGTCCAACATAAACCGCATTTCAGATAGCTACAGTTTGGAAACAGGGTGTTCAGTTGCTGACCTTGGTCACAGATGACTCAGACAGTAGATCTTATCCTCTGACCAATGAAGATTTGATCAAGCACAAAACTTCCAATTAAGCATATTGGAAATCATGTTGGAGAAGCAAGTTTTGGTATAATGGTCTTATAAACATGGCTGAGGAGGCTGTTACAGTCAAGCCTCTCATCTAAAGTCAAACAGAAATCATCTGTTAGTCTAACCTGTGATTGCATGATTTGCCTGACTAATCCAAGCTTCTGTAGATCTTCTCATTGTGACTGATGATGGTTCATGGAGCTGAGGAATGGAGAGTTGTGAAGGGCACAGGGGCCAAAGTGATAGCAATTGCTTTAAGTAGACCTCGCTCAGGGAGGTAGAGACCATGGGGACATATAATTCCTAAAACCAATGACTTCCTTTCTTGATGACTTTGAAGTGCTATTGAACACTTGCAGATAACAAAGCTGGGATAAAATGCTGTGTTCCTGGTAGTTTGTGGATAACTGAGTCCCCCCTCTTTCTTCTACTCAAGGATGTGAAATTGTATCTATAGCAGGAATCAGGAACCAAGGACCCAAATTTGTGCCTGATTTGGTCAAAGAAGCAGAAGTACACGTGGATATCTCCTCTGAGGGGGTCCTCGACATACTCAGACAAGAATGATTCAGGCTGTCAATTTTTCTATACTGCCCTGTCAATGATAAACAAAGAAATTCTTTTTCCTATATTCCCTATTCTTCCCCATTCCCACAAAGAGTAAACAAAAGAGAATCCAAAACTAAAGTCACACTGCCACCTATTGGGAAAACAAAAGAAGATAACCCAGATGTGGGACATAAATCTTCACCAGGAATCTATTTTTAAAATAACAAAGTGGAAATGCTGAACAAAAATTACAAAACCACAGAGATCAAATTCACGGACACAGTCCTGGAGGTTCTACAAGACATTTTGTAAAATGAAACTCAGTGAAGTTAAAGAATCCCAAGCAAAGAAGTCTGGTACAGTATACTGAAAAATGAGCAGATGGGTCCCTTACCAAAGTAGGTGATGTAACAACAGCAATAATAATCAGTGATTCTAGATTTGAGGAACACTGAATAAGTTGTGGAAACGCTTGGTCGAATTAGTAAGTATACTTAAAGTCTTACAGAGAAGAGGATGAGTGAAATATACACTAGCAATGTACACATGTCACAAGAAGAAGCAAAGATTTGGTAATGTGTAGCACAGTTTATTAAAAATTTTGTGAGAAGGTTTGTTCTCTAAGCTCCTGTTCTCCCTTGAACATGTATCTCACTTGCTTCTCTCTATGTTCTTTTCTTGCTTGTCTCCATTCCAGAGAAACCTGTGTTCTCTCTTGAACATGTACTTTTCTCTCTTTCCCCTCAGATATTTCTAAAAAGGGTTTCAATAAAAAATATTCTGCTTCACACATAAAAAGATTCTGTGAGAAATATTAGACTTTAGTTAAAGAGTAACCATAGGAATCGTGGGTATCTCAGAAAGTGAAGAGAAAGAGGGAAGCCAAGAGCTTACTTATAGAACTAATTGCTGAGAAATTTCTAAATATAAGGAAATAACCATATTTGTCCACGAAGTTCATGAAGCATCCACGTTTTTAAAGTAAAAATAAACATACCAAGAAACTTCGTTGTTAAATTACCAAATAAGAGATATTAAATGCTGATAGCGAAAAAATTTTAAATGTGGCTAGGATGGCACCTGGTCAAAACTAACACTGAACAGCCGTAGAAGCTCTATAGGAAAAGAATGAATAATATTTTCAGTACTAAAAGATGATAAACTATCAAGCAGGGATACTTAACCATGCAAAATTATTATTTAAATATGTGGGGAAAATTAAAGTTTACTCAGAAAAAAATTTTAATGAGTTTCACCACAACAAAAATTGCTGGACATGAATTGTTGAAGAAGTTTATACGGAAAGCAAAGTAACACAAAACTTTACACATGTCTCCCTTTGAGTCCATTAAAATTTAATAATAATATATATTTAGTGCCCCATATTTGTGCATAAATGCCACTGGAATATTGATGGGTTAACCCTTGATTATTATTAGTGTCTTTTTCTCTTATCATCTTTAAACATCTAATTTATCTACTGAGTGTAACAGCTCTTGGCTTTTTCTCTAATGTTGTTGGCTTTCTCTAATGTGGATCACTCCAGCCTTTCACTACTAGTCTGTGTTTGTCCCATAGATGTGAAAAGCATTTCTTATAAACAGAATATTGATAGGTTCTGCTTTTTGATACATTCAGCTACTTTTGTCTTTTTTTTTCTTTTTGGGTCACACCCGGTGAATGCTCATTCTCAGGGGTTACTCCTGGTTCTGCATTCAGTATTTACTCCTGGTAGTGCTCAGGAGACCACATGGGATGCTGGGAATCTAACCCAGGTTGGCCATGTGCAAGGAAAATACCCTCCCCACTGTGATACTTTTTTCTTTGATAGAAAATTTCAATCTACTTTCATTTAGAGTGGCTATTGTCAAATGGGGCTTGATTAGTAGCACACCATCTTTCGTTTTCCGTTTTCTATTTCTCGTGTTTATTTTTACCAATCCTTTCATTTGAATGGCTTTTCAGGGTAATTTGTTCAGCTTCTTCACGTTAAAAATATTTGTTTACTTGTTTTGGGGCTACATTCCTTTGTGTTCAGGGCTTACTCCTGGCTCTGTACTAAGGGCTAATTTCTGTTGGGAATTGGGGAACCATATGGGGTGTGAGGGATTGAACCGGGGTCAGCAGCATCCAAGGCAGGCATTCTACCTATACTATCTTTTTATCTGTAATTCTAAATATTTCTGTTCCAGATTTTAATTTTGTAGTTTCCATGAGGATTATGTCAATTTGCAGTATAAAAATCTCTGTTCTGGTACAAATTTTCCATTTGACTACAGATTCTGATCTTTCTCTTCTATATTTTTTCAAAATGATCATATCTTATATTCAGCATAATCAGAACAGTTAAGCAAGAAGAAAATAATAGAAAGAAATCTGACTTTGGTCACATTGATAATTTGGATTTTTAATTTTTACTTAATTTCTATTTTATTTATTTTTAATTTAACTTTTTAAAATTTATTTTTTCCCAATGCTTTGGAACAATTACTGCCATGCTCAGGTATCACTCTTATACCGTCAGGGAACCCAGGAGTCAAGCTTGGATAGGATGGTTGTAAGGCAAACACATTACCCACTGTACTATCTCATTAGCTCCTCATAATTCTTTTTTTTCTTTTTTTTTTGGTGGGGGTCACACCCAGCGATGCACAGGGGTTACTCCTGGCTCATATACTCAGGAATAACCCCTGGTGGTGCTCTGGGGACCATATGGGATTCTGGGAATTGAACCTGGGTCAGCAGCATGCAAGGCAAACACCCTACCCGCTGTGCTATCGCTCCAGCCCCAGCTCCTCATAATTCTTATTATTTCTTTTAGCTTACTTTTGGTTTTACTTTTGCTTCTTTTTAAAGCTGTTTAGATTTTTTACTTATGTCATTTAGTTTCTTGACATAGACCTGTCTATATTACTACAAACCTACGTAAGTATTTTTGCTTTAGCCCATCAGTTCTCATGTCTGAATGTTTTTATTTTCTCTCCTCCATGGTATAATTTTATTTCACTACTGATTACTTCATTGACCAAATATCAAGTCAGCACTGTTGTTGATTCACCAAAATTAGTGGTTTTCTGATACTTCTTTGCCTAGATTTTTAATGTACCATTATGCACTCTGTAAAAATGTTTTATATCGTTTCAATTGGAAAATGAGTGAAATTTAATATAAAATGACTTGAAAAGATAAGTGAATAAAGGAAAGCATCAGAATACGAGATCAATATACCAAAATTTGTTGCGCTTGGGGGAATCAAGTGTTGCAGGTATCCTGCCAGGGTCGGCCCAGTTCCAGGCACGCACCTTGTTCCATACTAACATTTCCAATCCAATGTATTTTTTTATGCAAACAATTTATTGGATAAAAGCGAAATCCAGGAATTAATCTTATCTGCAATTGCATCAAAATTAGAAAATATCTGAGTATCATAACAAACAAAGTTAAGGTACTCTTTACTGAAAACCGCAAAACATTGTTCATAAAAGAAGACCAAAAAAGTAGAAATGTGACTAGTGTTCAAAGAGAAATCATTGTTAAAATGATAATTTTATCTAAAGCGCTGTATAGATTTGATGCAACCCCTATTAAAGACAATAACAGCATTTTTAAAGAATATAAGACAAATTATTTAAAAAATTATAGGTAGCCACAAAAGTCCTGAACAGCCAAAGCAATGTTAGAGGAAAAAAGATGAGAAATGGGGGTCTTGGCTTTCTTGATTTCAAACAATACTTGGAAACAAATCAGTATAAATAAATGCAGTATGATATTGGAACGATGCACACAGACAATTTGAACAGAATTGGGAGCCTAGAATAAGCCTTATACAGAGTTAATTAACAGGAAAGGAACGAAGTTATACAATGGAGAAAGGTAAGTCTTTACAACAAACTTTAGAGGATAACTTCACACAAGTAAAATAGATACACATAAACATTTATATCATTAAGACCCTGTATACACCAAATAAATCGTAATGGATGGAAAACTTGATATACAAACTGAATGAAACATATAGGAAAAAGTATTGCTGATATACTTCTAGACATCAACCTCAGAGACATCTTTATTGCTTCATCTCCAGATGCAATGACTCAAAAATGTTGCTACATCATTCCATATGATAGTAGCTTGAGTCTTTTCCAGGTTCCCTTCATTAGTAAGTTCCCTTCATTTAGAACTTACTTCTATTCCTAGTTTAAGTATTTTATCATGGAAGGATGTTAAATTTTGTCAAATGCCTTTTCTGCATTTATTTAGATGACCATATGACTTTCCTTTTAATGTGATATCTTACATGTGTATATTTATTTGTTCTGAACCAACCCTTTATTCCTGTAATAAATCTATATAGTCATGGTGTATAAGCCTTTATGTGCTGCTGGGTTAGGTTTGGTAGTGTTTGAGGGTTTTTTGCATCTATTTTTACATGTTGGGAGAGCCTGGCAAGCCTCCTTGTGGTGTCTTCATATGCCAAAACCAGTAACAAAGATGGGTCTCATTCCCCTGACCCTGAAGAGCCTCTTATGAGGCAAAGGAGAACTTCTAAAGGACGAGTAAAGAGAGGCTGCTAAAATCTCAAGCTGGGACAAATTGAGACGTTACTGGGCCTGCTCTAGCATATCGATGATTAATGGGATGACAGCGGCATCAAACTGTACTAGCATAGAGAGTAGGGCGTTTACCTTGCATGCATCTGACCTGAGTTCAATTCTTCCATCTCTCTTGGAGAACCCGGCAAGCTACCGAGAGTATCCCACCTGCACGGCAGAACCTGTGGAGCTACCCATGGTGTATTCGATATGCCAAAAACAGTAACAAGTCTCACATTGGAGATGTTACTTGTGCCCATTTGAGCAAAATCGATGAACAACAGGAAGACAGTGCTACAGTGCTACTACTTCAAACAAAAAAGCTTTTTGACACTTAAAGTAACTACCACAAAGCTAAAAAGCAGTCAAATGGCAGGAAGAAGATATTTCCACACCATATGTCTGATAAAGAATTAATATTAATAATATATAAAAATTCATTCAACAACAAAACAAATGACCCTATCCAAAAATAGAGTATCTTAATACTTGAGAATGTTTTAAAAGAATACATACAGATGACCCCCAGATAAATACATGGTGAGGCCCTGGTTTGACCCCCAGCATCACTTGGTCACCTGAACACCATTTATGGACCCTAAGAGCAATAAGCCAAGAGTAACTCCTGAGTAACGGTGGGTTCACTCATCCCAAAACAATACAAAGACTCAAATAAAGAGGCCAAATGATCAACAATATCACTTTAGCTACCTATCAAATAAATATGAAAAAAAAACACTAACTCAAAAATCTATATTCACCCTTCTGTTTATAACAGCTATTTTGAAGGACAAAATCTGCTTTTTTAACAACATGGACGGAACCTGAGTTACTTATGTTAGGAGAAGTCAGTCCAAACATGAAATTATAGAATTCAGTCTCCTTACATGCAATATATATATAACTGAAGCATAGTAACTAGCATACAGTGTATTAATGACACGTAAATAACAAAGCAATAAAAAATAATTCAGATCAAAGTTTCAATGATCATCAGAAGGAAAATAGAAAGGGCATGGTCGGATGGGGTAGAGGAGGTCAATTTAATTGTATGGGTGGCACTAAAACTTTAGTGTGATAAAGTACATGTATCTGAGGAATTAAGTTATACTCCCAAAATTTATAGCCCAATAAAGCAGTGACATTTTTATTTAACAAATTATAATGTAAAATTTAAGATTGATACTATCTTTAGTGTAATGCTAAGCTCAAAAGAAATGGAAAGTTTCTTAGGCTTCCCCATATGCTCTCTGCTCCCACATATTTCTAGTCCATCCTATAGTCAGCATTTACCCAAAGTAGTATATTTTTCACAATTGATGAACCCAGTGTTTTATGCATTAGAATAATCTGAAGTCAGTAGTTTATTATGGTTAACTCTTGGTGTCAGACATTCTTTGATCACAGATAAATGTGTAATGCATAATGAGATGAGTCCATTATTGTGTCCTTGTACAGAGTATTTTCACTGTCCACGTGCAAATATCTTTTCTTCCTGGAAAAGGCCCTGAGCACTGATGGGTTCTTCTCCCCACTTCTTCCACCCAAAAAAGAGACAGAAAGTAAAAGAAAAAAAAATATTGTGCTTGCCAGTATCAGCAAGGCTAAGAAAGACTGTCAGAATTGTGTATACTGTTGTTTTTTATAGTTTGATTTTTTTTTTGATTTTTGGGTCACATCCGGTGATGCACACGGGTTATTCCTGGCTCTGCACTCAGGAATTGTCCCTGGCGTTCATCAGGGGACCATATGGGATGCTGGGAATCGAACCCGGGTCGGCCGTGTGCAAGTCAAACTTCCTACCCACTATGCTATCGCTCCAGCCCCTCTACCCTAAAGTTTCCTGCCTCCCAGAGAGATGTGTAAGAGTAGAAAGTAGCATTTCTCTCCCTCTTACTGGCGCCCACTGCAGCAATTTGATGAGCAATGGGATGGCAGTGATTCGGTAACCTTTTCCTCACCAGTGTTGCTGTGTTGTGTCCTAAGGTGGGTACAATTAGACATGCGGGACCATTCGAGCCTGTGCTTTATAATACCCATAGTACTTCAGTTGTTCTGAGCCTAAATCCAACAGGCCCTCAACACTCCAGGGACTTGTCTCTGCTGAGCCGTACCAAGGAGTTGGGTTGTTGGATGGAGGGTCCACGCCCCTCTCTTTGCTCCCCAGTTTTCCTAGCTTCAGAATCCTCTGGATTATAAATTTATGCAAAGCCCCAGTTTGGGGTTTCTTCCTTGGAAAGAACTCTATCTCTTCTATCAGTCTCAGTGTTGTCCCCTTGTCCTTGGTAATAGAAATTCTATTTATTTATCTGGCTTTTACAATTATTTCCATGCAAATAATTTTCATTTATAGCTGTAGATTTAGGGGGTTCATGCAAGAAGGTCAGTTAGGTCTTTCTAAAGTGTCATCTTGAATCAGAAATATATTTGTGGGCTACTAATTTACCAAGGGTTTTCTCTTGTTTATATAGGGGCAGAATATTTTGCCACATTGATGGAAGCATTCACGTTAGTGGTAACTGTTCTCCATTTAGTAAAGGCATGAATAAAATAGCAATAGTGCGAATACTCCTACCAACAGTAATAGTCCTTCAACTAGTGACTGTGTATCATCTACATAAAGCATTAGAAAAGATGTTCTTCAGAGACTAGTAGCACTGTAGCACCATTATCCCATTGTTCATCGATTTGCTTGAGTGGGCACCAGTAATGTCTCCATTGTGAGACTTGTTACTGTTTTGGGCATATCGAATATGCCACGGATAGCTTGCCAGGCTCTGCTGTGCAGGCGGGATACTCTCGGTAGATTGCCGGGCTTTCTGAGAGGGATGGAGAAATCGAACCCAGGTTGGCAGCATGCAAGGCAAATACCCTACCCGCTGTGCTATCGTTCCAGTTTTAAAATAGTGAGTGGTCGCAAGGTCAACCTAAAGTCAGAGACTAGTAAACCATAGAAATCTATGACATAAATAATAGCGGATACTCATGGATCTTGGTAATGCAAAAATATATAAGGACAAAATAATATGACTTGCTATACTGCCTGGAACATAATTTCCTTTTCCATTCTACTGGCTTAGAGAGACGATTCTTTGCCAGAGAATAGGTCATAAATTAGCCTCTAAGTATGTTCATTTAATTTTTTATTTTCCCCTTCTTTTTCTTATTTAAAAAAAATTGTGGGGGCTGGTGGGGAAATTTGGGCCACACTCAGTGGTGCACAGGGATTATTCCTGTAGCTATGCTCCTGAGTGAACCCTAGCAGTGCTCAGGGTACTTTATGTGTGGTTAGGGATCGAACCAAGGTTGGTTGCCACCTGTACTTTTCTTTAGTCCCTTCCCTCCTTTTCCAAGGGATATATGATTCTGTTGAAAGAGTATAATTTTAGAGTAGTATTTTAAAAAAGTTAAATCTGTCAATTACTTTGAAAATGATTATAATGTTATTTAAATATGTTTTTATCTCTTAAATGAATGCAATAATACCGCCATATTGTAATACATGTGGTGACAAATAATATTGTATTCAAAACATTAAACTTGAAGGATGACATATGATATATTATTTAAAATCGCAGATATCAACATGAAGAGTACTACATAGTATGGGGCTAAATTTTCTGTTTGCCATAAAGTTACCTTTAATTACTGACTTACATGTTTAACTCTTGAATGTGTCTCCTGATAAATATGTAGGTTCTAAATAATACACTGAAAGTAGTAAAAACTATTTATTGAATGAGCTACCTGTCTTCCTTTATATACATTATGATATTTTACTGACAGCACAATTGATGGAAAAATGTGTTATGCATGTGAAATGTAATACTTGATAATGACAAAGATACTAATACAGAACTCCAATAATCTGTTTGAAATATCCAACTCAATATAAATTAGTAGAACCTTTCTGGAAATTAATTTTAATATATGTAAAGTACTTTAAAGGAATTAATCATCTAAGATCCTTAATATAATTTATAAAAATATGACTGTTAAGTGTATACCAGCGAAACAAAGATGAACAAAAACTGCCAAGAGTATATTTAAAGATGTTTATAATTACCTATTAACCACCAAAATATGCTTATAGTGGGCAAGATTTATGGTCTGTTTTGTATACCATTGCACCACAATGCAGAGAATAATGCTTAGAATAAAGTCAGTCCTCCATAAATGTTTATGGGAAGCATGAATACATAGTAAACACAAAAGGAAAATATATAAATTTAAATGCACAATTTCTGAGTAATAGAATAGTAGTCTGATTATGTGAATACAAGTTTGCATCATAAATTCATTTTATTTCAAATTTTACAAAAGTAATAGGCTTTCTGCTGTTTTTGGAGACTTTGAGGGTATTAATAATTTGACTCTATAGAAAATAACTTTAATCCCTGGACTTAAGAAGGAATATACCAGCAAGTTATCATGTCTTTCTCTGAGTTTGTAAATTCAGGTTAATTTGTTATTTTTTAACTAAGAATATACTTATATATGTTCAAAATAAAAATATATTTATAAGATATATTTTCTAGATAAATATATTTTATATTTTCTGTAAAAATATATTTATATACGTTCAAAAATTAAATAAAGGGGCCAGAAACAGAGCACAGGAGTTAAGTTGTTTGCTTCCTACAGATCTGACTTCAATCCCTGGCGCTGCATATACAGTTTTCAGGGCACCTCGGAAGTTATCCCTCATCACAGAACCAGAGTCATCCCTGAGCACTTCCTATTGTGGCCTCAGCCACCTCCTCTCAAATAAATACTGAGTAGTTTGCTTGCACTGATTTTTAAAACCCAGACAGTCTGTCTTCTGAGCTTTCTGTTAAGAGTTCTGACCAGCAAAATGTTGCGAAGCAATGCACAGCCAGAGCTGCTCTGCTCCTTGATAATCAGTTGTGTCCAAAGTTATCTGTAGGGCTCCCACATTTTGCTTTCCAATTTTCATACCTAATTTTACTACCCCTAATTTTACAGGGGTGTGTGGGAGAGCTCCCATTCAGTGGGATAGATAGATACCCCATTCAGGTGATATGGTCAGCTGGGGCTCCGCAGGGTGCCGGAGCTCACCTGATGTGGGCCACCCATCGGTGCTAGGCTGGAGACATGCGGTGACAGGGATCATATTCAGAGCCTTGTGCCTGCGAGGCAACACTCCTGTATCTCCTGGCACCCTAAACTTTTCATTTCCAAGGTTTAATCCCTGTCCTGCTGGGCTGACTTTATGTAAATAGTTCTCCAACTTTTCCTCTGCCGCTGGAAAACAAAAAAGCACTGCCTCCTTTATTCCGAGCTCAGTTCTGTTTCTTTGTCGTGTCTACACCCCGTTCTCTCTGGAAGGGGGTATGGGAGACGCAGAAAGGGAGCTTCATCTGCTACTCTGCAGGTACCGTTAGTCGAGTCGTTTATTCTATCACGATAGCTCTCTGCTGCCACCTTCTGGTCTCTGGCTGCTAAAGCCAGACTTCAGGTCAAAGGTGACTTAAGCATTTTCCTGAGTGCAGAATAATAGCACTCTCTTTGCGTGGCTTCAGTCAAGCTCTCCCAGGTGATTGGTGAGTATCTTTAATTCTTTCTACCAAGACGAGAAACTGAGTAATGTGGCAGTCTTTAGACCCACAAAGCCTAGATTGTTTGTGATCTAGCCCTTCACAGAAAAATCGCCTTGGTTCCTGCTGTAAACTTTTTTCTGTAAAATGTTGCCACTCTGTGGTGGAAGAGCTGTGATCATCAGAGCTCCACCTGTTTCAAAGCATGTCCTTAGCGTGCTTCAGACTGTTCTGAAGGTCCTGGTAATTCACTAGTTCTCCTACGACGTGGTCTGCCTCTGGGTGTTTTGCCAGTGCATGTGTGGACCAATCTTAGGTTCTGTATTTTGACAATGCGGTAGCATTTCTTCAGGGATCTGACAGAAAAGACTCTCTCTCATTTTGTGCTTGCTTTAGGTATGAGATCAGCATCCCAGGCAGTGATGGCAATGTTTTTATTTCCTCATAGCCTGTCTTTTGACGTTGCTCTATGAGTCACTAGGATCCATTTAGAAAACAGAGTGTGAACAGTTCCCTGAGAAGCTAGAGTTAGACTCCAGATATTTTCCCAGAGATAGTGCATATTTGTCCTTTGCTAATGAATTGAGTTAGTTTATATATATATTATATATTTATATATGCGTTGTAATGAGCTCATTTTTGCCCCAAAAAAGTGCAACTGTTTGTTTTAATATTTGCAGTGTCTGGAACCTGGTCTATTTTAATTTTTCAGGTATTGTCTGCAGTTATATTTATTTATTATTTATTTAAGACACATCCACAAGTGAATTTTTTTCCCAGTTTGAATTTATCTAAGTTTGGGGACACAAGTTCATCACTTAAATGACTTTAAAAGTTAAAGAGCAAATGAATAAATGAATTTTAAGATGACACAAACTAATGAAACCATATTGCAGTCACACTGACCTTTCTAAAACACACAGCCTTATTTAACATCTTTCACTGTTTTCACATCCTTTTCACTGATACCATGTCAGATAGATGGTATGCATCCTAGGAGATGACTGTATTCTCAACTTCATTCTTACCTCCACTCCTTACCCAAGTATGTGTAGCAAAGGTCAAAATAGCACTCTATTTTGGAAGACAGTATGTTTTCTCTAGTATACAGAGGCTCTTTAGTCCTTGTCATTTTTTTTTGGGGGGGGAGGAAAATCTCCTAAGCAGTACTCCTAAGCAGTACTCAGGAGATTTACCTGATCACTTCAAAATGTGATCACTTCAAAATGATTCTCTGGCACCTTGGTCTTCCATTCGGTGCCTGGGAGTACTAGGGCCACCTTAACAGCTCATAGGGGCACGATGCATTTTCAATTTGGTTCCCCTTTGATTAATATCTCACAAATAGATAAGCCTATTCTATCTGTTATCGTAATAAAAGAAACAATTCCTTACATGATCAAAACCTAACACTATCTTTTAAATGGGTTTAAATGTGGTGATATCCTTAGTTGAACGATACATTATCCTTTATGATATTAACGTTTTTGCTTTCTCTGTCACCTTTCTATTCCACTCTTGGGAGGTTTTTTTTTTTTAAAATCATTTAAGGAGAGAACAATTTTGAATGGTTGCTCTACAGAGAAAAGAAGATTTAGATTCATATTCTTTGTCTCTATGGTTTTTATAAATCTTGGTATATAAAGAGGGATTCAGTAACTTGAGATCCTAGAGACAGTTGTGAAGTTCCACTATTCTTTGAAAAGTGTCGCATCATTTTTAAGACTGGAGAATAGCCTAAATCCAAGTCTTCCCTCTGATGGTAGTAGGGCATTCAACCAAGATTGGCTGCAAGCAAAGCAAGCACCTTAGACCCATACTATCTCTCTGGCCCATAAATCATGTTTAATATACTTCAGACTTGAATTGTATATATGTTGTTATGTGTTAATTACGGAAAGTAATGCTAAAAGCAGAGTTGTTGTTTTTTTAAAAAAGGAAGTGAACACCCTCTAGTTTTTAATTCTTTGTGACTATGTTTCATTTCACGACTATAAAATACAAACTGAACTGAATGGAAATTCAGGATTGTTTCCTGATCTTGTGTTAATAAATTTGCCTCAATATGAGTTCTTTTTTAAAAAAAAAAAGTTTGACAATACTCAACTTGTAGTGTTACTCTTTACTACAAAGTATTGTATTCCAGTGGATCTTGTGATAGTTATTTAAAACAAAACAAAAAAAAAAACACCTATTTTTTCTGCTAAGATTCTGTAAATAAAATTGTCTTTAAATTTGATAATTTTTAGGGTAGAGAAGAATTCTTGAAAAAACGAATTCGAGCTATAGTGGCCCACGGACTGAGGGATCAGGTAATCCTATTTTGGTTGGTTGCAGTATTTGTTTTCTTTCTTTAATTTGCATTTTAGTTAGCATTTTAAATTTGCCTGTAATGAGACATCTTTTCAGTACTTGGTTTGCAAGCTCGAAGTTTTCCCTCCTCAGCTGAAGACAGTTGCCCTCTGTGTATAACTTGTGATGTCTTATCATGCATAAAGAAACTGACCTTCCATATACATATCTCATTTTATGGCTTAATGGGAATTCCTGCTAGTCTAGGAAAAGGGCAGTGCCATCTTCATCCTAAATGTCTTTTTAGTTTGCTCTGTGATGACGTGATGTTTTCTTTACTTTTTGTGTCTTTCAACTGATTTTCTTTATTTAATACCAAAAAGAAATGCACTATGAGTTCTAAATAAACATTCTAAGTCCAAAGCTTGATTACCTAGCAAAATCATTTTGAATTTTTCCACCTCTAACTACCACCAGCATATCTGTTGGGAACCAGTATTGGGGTTTTGATTTTTTTGTATATTTCTAGAATGCCTCTCCTCAAAAATACATAGATAATTTGAATTGTTATTATTATGATAAAAGTCAAGAGGTAAAACGGCATGATGCTAAAAATGTATTTGAGATTATTTGTAACTCTGGTCCTCTTATAAGTAAATATAAATTTTGTGGTTCTTTCTAAAAGGAAATTGGTCATTTCCAAACACAAAAGCAGAATACTAAGAAATGTGCCTAACATATAAATTAATAGATTCATATTTATTAAAGTGTCCATAATATTCCATTTATTTTGCTTAGTATTTCATTAATTTCTTATTCATTAGTTTTATTTGGTAATATATATAAGGTTCACATATATATATAATATTTTCCAGTAAATTCTTTAACTTCATTATCCTCTCATACTTTCTTAAAAATGCTGTTATTTTGACAACCAAAATTTTTTCTAATCATAGCTTTGGTCCCTTAAATATGCTAAGTATGTATCTATTGCCTTTTATAGGGATATTTATTCATAAGTATAGCAAATATTATTACCTAGCACAGATGAGGCTTCATAAATGTTGAGGCAATTAGTAACTAAAATTAAAAAATTAAAATAATTTTTGGCAGAAAAAACTTCTGAACATTGGAGACTATTTTGACACTGAGAAGCTACTCTTTCTGAAAAGAAAACGAATCTATTCCGAACTCCTGAAAACAATAGAGGAGCCGATGGATAAAATCAGAGAACAGGCTGCAAAAATCAGAGAGACCCACCAAGAACATTTTATGGTAAGCACAGCAATTAATCCAGGAGCTCATTTGCAGAAATATTTAGTACACTAATTTATGTATGTAAATTTATGTGTGTGGTTTTACATTATGACTTAGAAAATTATGATTTTTTCCTTTGAAGACATAAAAGCATGTGCAAATATTACCTGTAACCACATAGTTTCACTTAGAGTGCACTTAGGGAAAGCAGTTTTCAAATGGGTGAGTAGTGATTCATCTGGTGTGATTGTCTAGTATGATAAGTTTAATTCAAAAAATCTTTATTGCTTGTTAATAAAATGCTAAATCTATGTTTATACAATATAAAACATAATGTACCAGTTTTTGATATATGTAGAGGATAAGGTAAAAAATAAAGCAAATGTCAATAAAATATTTTCAAAACAACAAGTTTATGACATTAACTGATATTGCTAGCCCTTCCCAAAGAAAAATTTAGTAGAAAAGTATGTATACATCATGTCATTAGTCTAGTGAAGAAGCAGAGGGTGTGGTAAGAGTTATACATTCTTGTCCCTAGCTGCAGAAAGAATACACATACATTTATGTGGGTCATCTTGACAACAGGATTATTTTTTTTTGCAAATATAAGGTAATGTTACAGTATTAGTCTTTAAGACTTTTCAAAATTCCCCTGTTTAAAATGTATGGATTTACATTGTTTTTGTTATCAAATTACTCTTCAAGGCCCTTTTTAGAATAGGCCACTGTTTATCTGTATCATAAACTTGCAAAAGCTTTGACCTAGTTATGTTAAGCAACTTGTACAAAGTATTAAACAATGAAAACAGATAATTCTGACTTTATTCTTCTAGACAGGATTTCTAAATGCTCAACTTAGTGTCCATAGAATGAATATATACCTAATTCTAACACCTAATAATATGTAATTTTAACAATTATGTTTTATATCATTATGGAAATTAATTCTTTTTTAAAAGATAAATTTAGCAGGGCATTTGCCTTACACGAAACCTACCAGACTTTTATCTCTGTCACCCCAGATGGTCCCCTGAGTCTGCCAGGAGAATCCATGGATGTGGAGTCAGGAGTAAGTCCTGACCACTGCTGGGTGTGGCTTAAAAAATAATATATATTATATATATATATAAATATATATATCCACATATATATATATATGAACATTGAGTAGAATTGAGCATGAGAAAGGATTTTTAAAATATTAACAGTTTTTCTTTGAAAGAAGAAATTGAAGAGAGAGGCCTAATAGACCTATACAGGGCCTTACACCCCCAAAAGAAAGAATACACATTCTTTTCCAGTGCACACGGAACATTTTCTAAAATAGACCATGTACTGGGCCCCAGAACATACCTCAATAGAATCGGAAAAATAGAAATTGTATCAACCATCTTTTCAGACCACGATGCGCTGAAGATAGAAGCTAACCACTCACTGACACGGAGAATCAAGTCAAACACTTGGAAATTAAACAATTCAATGTTGAACAATGAGTGGGTCAGGAAGGAAATCAAGGAAGAAATCAAAAAATACTTAGAAACAAATGAGAATGAAGACACGAGCTGCCAAAACCTATGGGACGCAGCTAAAGCCGTGTTAAGGGGAAAATTTATAGCTCTCCAAGCATTCCTCAGGAAGGAAGAAAGGGCCCACATAGACAGCTTGACTTCACGACTCAAGACCTTAGAAAAGGACCAGAAAAGGGAACCCAAACCAGATCGAAGGAAAGAAATAATAAAAATTAGAGCAGAAATTAATGACATGGAAACCAAAAAGACAATCCGAAAGATCAATGAAACAAAGAGCTGGTTCTTCGAGAAAATAAACAAGATTGATAAACCGCTAGCAAGACTCACAAAGAAAGAAAGAGAAAGAACCCTAATAAATCGAATCAGAAATGAAAAGGGGGACATCATAACAGAAACCAATGAGATTCAAAAGATCATTAGAGACTACTTCGAAAGTCTATATGCCACAAAGCAGGAGAACCTAAAAGAAATGGATGGATTCCTCGATTCTTACAATCTCCCAAGACTGAACAAAGAAGACTTGGAATACCTGAATAGACCCATCAATGTTAAGGAAATTGAAGCTGTGATCAAAAACCTCCCCAAAAACAAAAGCCCAGGCCCAGATGGCTTCACTGGCGAATTCTTCCAAACATTTAAAGAAGACCTGCTGCCTGTTTTCCTCAAACTTTTCCAGGAAATTGAAAAAACAGGAAATCTCCCAAACAGTTTCTATGAAGCACACATCTCCCTAATACCAAAAGCAAACAAAGACACCACTAAGAAAGAAAATTACAGACCAATATCCCTGATGAACACCGATGCGAAGATCCTCAACAAAATACTGGCAAATAGGATCCAACAACTCATCAAAAAGATCATACATCACGACCAAGTGGGATTCATCCCAGGGATGCAAGGATGGTTTAACATTCGGAAATCAATCAACATAATCCAGCATATCAACAAAAGTAAAGATAAAAACCATATGATCATATCAATAGATGCAGAGAAAGCATTTGACAAGATCCAACATCCTTTCATGATGAAAACCCTCGCCAAAATGGGGTTTGGAGGAACTTTCCTCAAGATAGTCGAAGCCATCTATCACAAGCCTACGGCAAGCATTATCCTCAACGGGGAAAAACTAAGGGCCTTTCCTCTGAGATCGGGCACAAGACAAGGATGCCCACTCTCACCACTCCTCTTCAATATAGTACTGGAAGTACTTGCGATAGCTATTAGACAAGAAAAAGAGATTAAGGGCATCCAGATAGGAAGGGAAGAAATCAAACTCTCACTATTTGCAGACGACATGATACTATATCTAGAGAAGCCTAAAACCTCTACTAAGAAACTCTTAGAAACAATAGACTCATACAGTAAAGTTGCAGGCTACAAAATCAATACCCAAAAATCCATGGCCTTCATATATGCAAACAATGAGGCAGAGGAAAGGGACATGAAAAAAGCAATCCCATTCACAATCGTGCCCCAGAAAATCAAGTACCTCGGAATCAGCTTAACCAAGGAAGTAAAAGACCTTTACAAAGAAAACTACATAACGCTACTCCATGAAATCAAAGAGGACATGAGGAAATGGAAACATATACCCTGCTAGTGGATAGGGAGAATCAATGTTGTCAAAATGGCAATACTCCCTAAAGCATTATACAGATTCAATGCGATCCCTATAAATATACCCATGACACTCTTCAAAGAAATGGATCAAGCAATCCTAAAATTCATATGGAATAACAAACGTCCAAGGATAGCTAAAACAATTCTTGGGAAAAAGATGATGGGAGGCATCACCATCCCCAACCTCAAACTTTACTACAAAGCAGTAACAATTAAAACAGCATGGTACTGGAACAAAGGCAGAGCCGTAGACCAATGGAACAGGGTGGAATATCCCTACACACAACCCCAAAAGTATGACCATCTAATCTTTGATAAGGGAGCAAGAGATGTGAAGTGGAGCAAGGAAAGCCTCTTTAACAAATGGTGCTGGCACAACTGGACAACCACATGCAAAAAAATGGGTTTAGACCTTGACCTGACACCATGCACAAAAGTCAGATCAAAATGGATTAAAGACCTCAACATTAGACCACAAACCATAAGGTACATTGAAGACAATGTCGGCGAAACCCTCCATGATATTGAAGATAAAGGTATCTTCAAAGGTGGCACGGAACTAAGCAATCTGGTAAAAACAGAGATCAACAAATGGGACTACATTAAACTAAAAAGCTTCTGCACCGCAAGAGATACATTGACCAGAATCCAAAGACTATCCACAGAATGGGAAAGGATATTTACACAATACCCATCAGATAAGGGGTTGATATCAATGGTATATAAAGCACTGGTTGAACTCTACAAGAAGAAAACATCCAACCCCATCAAAAAATGGGGCGAAGAAATGAACAGAAACTTTTCCAAGGAAGAAATACGAATGGCCAAAAGGCACATGAAAAAGTGCTCTGCATCACTAATCATCAGAGAGATGCAGATCAAAACAACCATGAGATACCACCTCACACCACAGAGACTAGCACACATCCAAAAGAACAAAAGCAACCGCTGTTGGAGAGGATGTGGGGAGAAAGGGACCCTTCTTCACTGCTGGTGGGAATGCCGACTGGTTCAGCCCTTCTGGAAAACAATTTGGACGATTCTCAAAAAATTAGATATTGAATTCCCATTTGACCCAGCAATACCACTGCTGGGAATATATCCCAGAGAGGCAAAAAAGTACAATCGAAACAACATCTGCACATGTATGTTCATCGCAGCACTGTTTACAATAGCCAGAATCTGGAAAAAACCCGAATGCCCCAGAACGGATGACTGGTTGAGGAAACTTTGGTACATCTATACAATGGAATACTATGCAGCTGTTAGAAAAAAGGAGGTCAAGAATTTTGTAGTCAAGTGGATGGGCATGAAAAGTTTCATGCTGAGTGAAATGAGTCAGAAAGAGAGAGACAGACATAGAAAGATTGCACTCATCTATGGTATATAGAATAACAGAGTGGGAGACTATCACCCAAGAACTGTAGAAATAAGTACCAGGAGGTTGACTCCATGGCTTCGAGGCTGGCCTCACGTTCCGGGGAAAGGTCAACTCAGAGAAGCGATCACCAACTACATTGTAGTCGAAGGCCATGTGGGGGAAGGGAGTTGCGGGCTGAATGAGGGCTAGAGACTGAGCACAGCGGCCACTCAACACCTTTATTGCAAGCCACAACAGCTAATTAGAGAGAGAGAACAGAAGGGAATGCCTTGCCACAGTGGCAGGGTGGGGTGGGGGGGAGATGGGATTGGGGAGGGTGGGAGGGACGCTGGGTTTAGGGGTGGTGGAGAATGGGCACTGGTGAAGGGATGGGTTCCCGTACTTTGTATGAGGGAAGTATAAGCACAAAAGTGTATAAATCTGTAACTGTACCCTCACGGTGATTCTCTAATTAAAAATAAATAAATTAAAAAAAAATATTAACAGTTTTTGTTTTCCTTTATTTATTTACTTAGGGTTTGAGTTCACACCCAGTGGGGTCTCGGGGCTTACTTATGGCTCTGTGATAAGAGACCACTCCTAGAGGTGCTCAGGGACCATATGGGGTAGCTTGATAAAACCCAGGTCGTCCTTGTGCAAGGCAACTGCCCTACCCTCTGGACTATGGCTCTGATTCCCAATTGCCCCTTCTTTTATAAAAGCTTTACCTTTTTTTCCCACCTTTTTATTTTTTCAGAATCCAGTAATAATTTTCTTCGTTTTTTTTTTTTGGTGCCTCACTGAGCAGTGCTCAGAAATTCCTGGCTATCTACTATGACTCTTCCTGGCTCTCTACTCAGGAATTACTGCTAGTGGGGCTCTGACTATTAGTGGTGTTGGGATATAACCCAAGTTGAACATGTGCAAGGCAAGCCCCTTACCCATTGAACTATTGCTCCAGCCCTTAGTAATCACTAAAAAAAAAAGTTTCCCTTTTAAATTCATATCCATTGCATCACCACATTATAGAATTTAAGGCCTGACATCTTAACATTTCTTTCTGTGTGTATGATTTACCACCCTACTGCCCAAGTTCCCATACCACCCCATGATGGAGACCCTTGTATGGGTTCCTTCTATTTTCACCCGCATTGTCCTCTGATAACCCCAGTTTCCCGCAAATCTAATCGTTAGCTCTGTTGTTTTTCTGCTTGTCCACTTGCTTTCATCATTTATGTTCCACATAAGAAACTACTGGTTGTCTTTCAATTCCTTATTTCACTTAAAATCATCACCTCCAGTCACATTAATTTTGTCCCACATGTCATGGCTTTAAATCTTGTGTGTTGGCAGAGTGGAAGAATATTGAGTATGTATACATCACTAATCATTAGGGAAATATAAACAAGTACAAACAGTAAAATATCATTTACTCTAGTGAGAATGGCTCACATCAACAACTAGAAGCAGGAATTAACCAGGATGTGGAGGAAAAGGAATCCTAGTACACTCTTTAGCAGGAATGTAAATTAGTGCAGGCTCTATGGAAACTGACTTGGAGAGTCCTGACAAATTAAAGCGGGAAATTCCATACGATTCAGTAACACCACTTCTGCTCATTTATCCAAAAGATAAAAATATTAATTTAAGAAGATGTACACCCCTATATTCATAGAAATGCTATTCATAGTAGACAGCCAAAATATGGAGTAATCATTTTTTGTTCTTATTACTTTTATTGTCCATATTGTTACTCTTAATATAAACTCTTGAAAATAATAAGCTCTTTAAAATGTTTTATGATGGTCCTGACAATTTGTATTTGGAGTTTGAATTTTGGTTAAATATTTCAAATATAAATTGCAACTTAAATTTCTACATGTTGTTTTAATTACTTAGGTACACTTGATTAGATTTATTTAAACCAGGATAACTTTACTGTAAAAGTTGTGCATAAGCATACCTCAATGTCTTTTAGATATTAAGCAATTTACTCCAGAAGAGAGATTCTGTTAAGAAATCAGTGGAACTGAAACACAAAAATTTGCAAGAAATTGAGAAGAAAACCCGTGATTCAATAGCAGAAGAAGAAGTAAGATATTGATATAAAAAAGCATTATTAATTCCTCTTAATTGTTTTTTAATGTGTTGAATATCAAACCTTTATTTTCCTTTTCATCATTTTTTTTTCATTATTTTTGGGAGGGGTCTTCCCTGGCAATGCTCAAGGGATCCTAGGGGAATCTCCCAGAAACACTTCACCAACTAGGCTGCACAAACTGATGCTATGGCCCAGCAGTGCTGGGGACCATTGAGGCCATCCCAGCAGTGCTCAGGGACCATGAATGCTATATTCAGTGTTGCTCATGGAATCAGGGGGTGCTGGAAATGGAATACAGGGCCTTAGATATGCCGAAGCATTTTGAACATCTCCCTGAACCCTTAACTATTTCATTTTTATTATAACTTCACAGAGAGTGTGCCATAAATATCTTCATTGTATAGTTGAATAATCTAATGTCTAAGTTACCTAACTTAATAAGTCAATTGAAGAACAAGCTTGTTCAGTTACTTTCTTTTTTTTAATTTGCTTTTTGGGTCACACCCGGCGATGCACAGGGGTTACTGCTGGCTCTTCACTCAGGAATTACCCCTGGCACTGCTCAGGGGACTATATGGGATGCTGGGAGTTGAACCCAGGTCAGCCACGTGCAAGGCAAATGCCCTACCCACTGTGCTATTGCTCCAGCTCCTAACTTGTTCAGTTTCACAAAGCTCATTATTACCAGAGTTGAAATTTACTCTATCTGACTATTGCCCTAGAATGTATGCCATTACATTATACTGTTTGAATCACAGTTTCCTTTTATTGGCCACAATGATGTAAAATCAAAACTCAGTAACAACAATAATAAAAAATAGCAAAAAGAAAAAATATACATAAGGCTGGAAATATTTTCCCTAATTTTCTTTTTTTAATTGTTTTTATCTTGGGGTTCTCAGATGGTTCTCAGAGCTTACTCCCATCTCCAAACTCAGGGATTGCTCCCGGAGGTACTTAGGGTACCAAATGTGTTTTAAAAACCATGGCTGGCCATATGCAAAGCAAGTTCCTTAATCTTTGTACTAGCTCTGTAGTCTAGAAGTATTTTAAGATGTATTTTCATTATTTGCTTCTGTGTTAAAGGATAGTTAGGTGTAAACATTATCATGTATGCATAAATGACTGAAGATAAATTCTAAGGAAATATTTGTAGAATGAGCTAAGGTGATACTATAGTATTACCGATGAGATGATGTTATTTGAACTCAAAAGTGCTGGGTGACTTAACACAGTGTGGAGAGATAGCACAGTGCGAAAGGTTCTTGCCTTGCACATATCTGACCCAGGTGCTATCCCCAGCATCCCGTATGGTCCCCCAAACATCACCAGGAGTGATGACCTTGAACATCACCAGGTATGACCCAAAAAATAAAAAAAGAAAGAAAGAAAAAAGAAAATAATAGTTATTCTTAAAATCTATTAAAAAATTGTAGATAAGTGAGAAGTAGGGAGGGGGACACCTCCCTACATGCCACCAGCATGGCAGAGCCTGGCAAGCTACCCCTGGCATATTCCATATGCCAAAAACAGTAACAAAAATGGGCTTCATTCCCCTGACCCTGCAAGAACCCCAATATGGCAGCATTGAGAGGGACGAGCAAGGAGAGGCTGCTAAAATCTCAGGACTGAACTAGGCTGCCAAAACAAAGAAGGGCTGAAATGATTTTCTACACTTTTTACACATGCACACTGGCATCAGAAGCATCCATCGAGGACCTGATGGTGAAAGCACGGAAGATAAAGTATGATGTCATTGGATTTCCCGAGACAAGATGGCATTGATCACATTACGCCATTTTCGGCACTGGAGAAAAACTGTTACTTGGAACATGCAACAGTAGATGCGTCAGTGGTGTCGGTGTCTCATCAATGTGAACTTGGCCATAAGCAATGATTTGTTTGAATGCCTAACAACCCAAATTGGACTTTTACGTTTGAATAGACATGGCTCACTGCCAGCAGTTTCTATCATCGTCATCTATGCACCAATATCCAACTACGATGAAGAGAAAAATTGAGAAGTTCTACACGGAGCTGGAAAAGTTCTATAAAGAAGACCACACCTTCTACAAGGTCATTGTAGGTGATTTTAATGCCAAGATAGGACTGAGAAGGTCGCCCAAAGAACTCAACATGGGGACCCAAAGCCTAGAATGGGAAAAACAGGGTGAGAGACTGTCTGAGTTCATCATATTGACCAAGACCATCCATGGTAACTTACAGTTCCAGAAGGTCGAATCTAAACTTTGGAAATGGGAGTCTCCTGGTGGACAGTTCCACAATATAATTGACCACATCATATTCAATTGATGGTTTTGCCTGAACAATGTCACTGTTGTCCCAAAATTCTAACTGGGATCAGACCACTGTCTTCTTCATGCAAAGTTCTACTTCACAGAGCGGGTAGAAAGGGCTGCAAAGTTTAAGAGAACTCCCAGAACAACCACCAACTGGGAGCTCTTTGGCACTATTGCGGCAATATGGGAAGATGCCATTGTTGACAACATCGATGAGGAATATGATCAACTGGTTCAGCACCTCCGCAATTGTGCGAGAAACACCAAGAAAGAGAAAGTCATAAAAAGACACCTGTCTCCAGGAACTCTAGAGCTTATTCGCAAACATGGTTTGGCTCGAGCCTCAAGCAATCACAAGTTAATGTCTGAGCTCACAAAGCTGTGCATAGGAGTGATAAAGGAAGACCTCAAAGAGAGAAGAGCAGCAGTGTTGGCTGATGTGGCAGAATCCAGGAAAAGTATTTGAAACACCCGCCTGTTCTTTGCCAACTATAAGACCAAGATGACTGCTCTTCAGTGTCCTGATGAATCTATGATATCTTCCAGAAAGGCAATGGAAATGGTTATCCACAATTTCTACTCAGAACTCTTTGATAGCCATGTCTACCTGCTCACATACCAAATTCTGCAAGGTGGATATGTCATTCCCAGCATTCTCCCTTCTGAAATCCAACATGCTATTTCATTGGTATAGCACCCAGTCCAGACAAGGTCAGACCTGAACACCTGAAGAATTTGCTGCCAGTACTCACCAATACACTGGCTCAGTTACCTTTCTGAATGCAAGGTTCTGTCCCAGTGGAAAACCAGCAGGACTGAACTGTTGTATAAGAAGGGAAACATCCATGACATCGGCAACTATTGCCCAATCTGCCTGTTGTCCATTGTCTAAAAGTTATTCACTCGAATCATCCTGAAAAGGATTGGCAGAACATTGGATGAAGGACAACCATGTGAGCAAGCCAGTTTCCAAAAAGGATTCGGCACAATCGACCATATCCACATGGTGACCAAGCTCATTGAGGTTTTGGGAGAGTTCAAGATGCCACTCTATCTAATATTTAAAGAAGGCCTTCAATTCTGTGGAGACTGAAGCAGTCATCAGAGCCTAGCCAAACAGGGACTTCAAACTCAGTACATCAATGAGCTGTATTACGGATTCACCACCAGGATCTCACCATTCTACAAGGAAGTGATCATCAATGTAAAGAGAGGGGTTCAGCAGGGTGATACCATTTCACCAAAACTCTTCAGTGCTACCCTCAAGAATGTCATATGACAACTGGAATGGGAAGGAATGGGAATGAAGATAGACGGTCGGCAACTACACCACCTCTGCTTCACAGACAACATCGTTTTAATAACACCAAACATTAGCCAAGTGGCATAAATGCTGGCCGACTTCGACCATGAGTGTCGAAAGGTTGGACTACAGCTGAATCTCTCAAAGACAATGTTCATGAGAAATGGACTAGTTGCTGACCTTCCGTTTGCTCTCAACAGAATGAACATCTCTGAATGCAGCAGTTATGTGAACTCAACATGATGAGTTATGTGAACTCAACATTATGTGAACTCAACCTGGCACCTGAACTGCACAGGAGGAAGAGAGCGGCGTGGGGCACCTTCAAGAGCATTGAAGAAGTTGTTAAGAGGACGAAGAACCTCAGGCTCTGGGCACATCTTTTCAACTCTACCATTTTTCCTGCACTAACATAAGCCTCAGAGACCTGGGCCCTACGGAAATAGGATAAGAATGCTATTCGGGTATCCCAAAGAGGAATCGAAAGAGCTATGCTTGGAATATCATGTTTCACTCAAGTGAAAGAAGGAATCTGGAGTTCAAGAATCAGAGACACTGTCTCGTTTGCCAAGGCATTGAAAATCAGCTGGGCCGGACAGGTAATGTGATTGGAGACAACCAATGGACTAGAACTGTTACTGACTGGATTCCACGAGATGTCAAAAGAACGCATTGCTGTCCACCTATGAGACGGTCAGACTTCTTTATCAAGACTCAGAATGAACGGTGTGAGTTTCTTCATATTCCTAGAGCGAGCAGACGCCATTGGGCTACACTAGCACGCGACAGGGACGAATGGAGACATTACTGATGCCCGCTTGAGCAAATCGATGACCAATGGGATGACAAGTGATACAAGTGACACATGTGATTCAAAAAATTAAAGTATATTAAGTCACGCACATGGAGAAATGGGAGGGAAAATGAACCAAGGAAGTAGCAGGTAAGATAAATGGAATCACCTTGGGGGTAGTTCTCCTCAGAAGCAAGTTGGGAGCAGGTTCAGTAAGTTAGCCATTCTGTCTATAGAGACCAGCATTTGTAAAGAGACCCTGGGAAAAAATGTGCAGTCTCTGTTCTGGATTCCAACAGGCCAGCTTTAGGAAATCGAGCTTGTATTCAATACCAACTTCTCGTTCAAAAAATCAGCACAATATATCTCTAATGTTGAGCAGAGTACGTGTTTGAAAACCAGTGACTACATATATTTTCAGGTTTAAAGGGGATGTTTTTAATATATTCTTGTGTGTATGACAGATAGGAGGATGAGTCAGTGCAGGAGAGAGGGAAGAATGGGAGAAAGATAAAGAGAGAAAGAAACATAAGAAGAGAGGTCCTCTTTTTGAAGATCTTATCAGATGTGAAAATGGAGACAAGAAAAACCTAAGTTGTCACTTATATTGATAAATTACTATTTGTTTTTAATTGTTCACAAATTAAAATATAATCGCTTTTCTAAAGTATTTAAAAGTGAAGCATTCCTATAATTTCCCCCCAGGATAAACAGTCAGCCATTTTAAAAGAAATTCAGACTACTTTAAGCAAAATAACTTTTTTTCAAACAAAAGTAAATCAATTAGAGACAGACTTAGAAGAAATGGAAAGGGAAAAAGAATGTTTTGCTTATCTAATTAGCAACTCAAGGTAAGTATTGAAATTTTATTTAAAAATTAGTGTTTAATGTATTTTTATAAAATAGCTAAGATGAAATTTCCACATTTAAAATGTATTCCTAAAATGATTCAGACTTAATCATAATTTAATTTGGAATACACACATGATATTTGTAATTTCTGGTTAAGATGATAATCATAAATTGTTTTTATTGCACTCCTGATTTTATGTTAATAGCTAGAAATATTTCTCCTTTTCTAAATATCAGAACTTTCATTCCTTATAAAAGTAAATTTCCCACTAGCTTTAGCAGTTCTCACTAGTATCATAGAGTTGACAGTATACTGTTTTCTACCCAGACATTTCTAAGGTACATCTATTTCTAAGGTAAGGCTTTAGAAATAGATATTCTATAATGTAAGTCATATAATTTAGTCACATCAATTTTCTTCAAAAGTTGTTCACCCAATGTGTTCATAAGTCTGAGGAATACCTGACAAAGATTAGTAAGACCTTTGTTCAGAGTTTGATCATTCTCTTAGACTTAGTGTATTTGTGGACACTTACGTAGAACTTATGTACTGTGAGGGTCCATCCTGTCCCGCCGGGAGGACCCTTCCTGGGGCTAAGGAGGGGACACAACCGAATGAACAGACGAAGAGCCAGAAGGATGAGGAGAGAGAGAGAGTTCATTCACAGCAGTTATAATACTTATACCTCTTGGTGGGAGGGGGCGGTATGCATGCTTGGACCCCCATAGGAACAATAGTAAAATGCAGATCAGGCATGAGTGTTGGGCAGATCAGGCATGGGCATTGGCTAGTGAGAGAGGAATGGCAAACTGATAAGATCAGTAAGGTCAGCAGTGGTGACCTTGTTACAGGAATCCCAAGTAAGCCTCTGCTTGACTAGAGGATGAGAGCCGGGCTTGTAAAATGGCTCCCTACAAGGTACTCAAACTTTATTCCTCTTGGCTCTTATCCACTGGTTTTTTTTTTTTGATAGAATGATACTAGTTCTTAGAAGACTACTGGAGAAAGAAATATTGTTCATATTTAGAGCTGATGTTCAATTTAAATATAGAGGTTAAATACAACACTAACAAAACTTGGGGTATAAAGATTCAGGAAAATAATTATGCACAGACTGATATAATATGCCTAATGAATCAAGTCAGTGCATGAAACAATAATTTAATTGTTATCACTTGAGTAAATATCATATGGTTTTATCTGAAAATTGTGAATATTATTCAGTATGTCATGCAAGAAAATAATACATACTATTTATATTGAAAAATGTTTATACACATTTTAATTTAATATCTGTTAGTATATTTGAGGGCTCAGAGATATAAACACAAAATTCTATGACTCATATTAAACTTATAAAGATTTAATTCATAACCCAACAAAACATTTATTTTGTATTCTTGCCATTTGAATCATAACTGTGGTTCCATCCTGCAGCTAGATTATATTGCCTATAAAATAAATGTGGCCCCATTTCTCAGGGAATAAAATTTTAATATTGACCACATTCATACATCTCATCGGAAAAGGAGAAAAAATTGACATTGTAGTATTAATTACAACTCTACAAATTAGCAGTGATTATGGACAATATCAACCAATATTTAAAGTTCCATTGACACTTTTGTGTTAGCAAATATTTCAAAGAGATGCTGAAGTACACCACTGAACATAGTTATAATTGTGTATGCCAACTTTATCTAAAATTTAAAAAAGTTTGTTTGACTTGCTAATAGAGTAAGGCACTCTATGGGCAATCTATTCAGATCTTCTTATTCAATGCAAAAAAATTAAAATTATGTAAAAAATTTTCTCACATGAATTTTGAGGAAACAGAAGATCAAGAAAATTAAATTATTGTCTGAAAATTGAACTGCTTATTAGTAGTAATGCTAGCTCCAATTTATGGCCATTCTGTTTCAAATTATGTGCTCTTTCAACAGTGCATATGGACGCATGGTTGAAAGAAAGTATGATTGAAAAGAAAGGTAATTGCAACTATGCCAGAAATCATCTACTGGTTCTTTCAATAGGTGATCATATTAAGTTAATAAGTATTTTGTTGATAACCCTTAATATACCTATTGCCAGACACCAATAAAAGACAAAGAAATTGACAAATACGATTTTAACATCTGATATCTTTTAGAAAAAACATGCACATACAAAGAAATTTAAATATAATATTAAAACTTATAGAATTAAAGATATCTTTGGCTCTATGTAACTTTTTAAACTTTTGCTTTTGTTTTTGGGCCAACCTAGTGATGCTCAGGGCTTACTCCTACCTTTGTGCTCAGGAGTCACTCCTGGAAGGCTCAGGGGACCATATTGGGTTCTGGGAATCAGACCTGGGTTGCCCAAGTGCAAGGCAAGCACCATACCTGCTATACTATCTATTCAGCCCTTGTAACTTAAAATGCTAATCTTTGAAAAAAAATTGTGAGGGCCACACTTGGTAGTATTAGTGGCTTGTGTGTTGCTGGTCATTGGACCTGGGACATCATACCTGTAAAGAATGTGCCTTATAGCTTGTGCACATTCTGGCTACAACATTTTATTAACTAGAAAGTGAAAGAATCCTAACTCAAGCCCATGGAACTTCAGTATCCTCTTTATATCACCATGTGAGAAAATATTTTTCATACAGATATACATATATGGTACATATAATGTGTATATGTACAACTAATAAAGAGATGTTTAAAATGTTTAAAACTTAAACTACAACAAGTATAGAATGCAGTATGTGTTCAAGGTATAGTGATGTTTGCTGGGAGCAAATATAAAAGATTTGTTTTTTTTTTACCTTAGCTTATTTGCTTACACACACACACACACACACACACACACACTTATTATACTCAAGTTTAGTTTCCTCATCCGTAAATTGTTATAGGAATTTTTATCTTCTGGTGTTGGTGTTGTGTTAAATGAGATATTACATTCAATGTACCTTGATCCCCAGTACAATCATATTTTAGTCTCTCAAAACATGTAGTGCATTAGGCATTACAGATAACTATATGCTTTTATTTGCATATCAGTAGAGATAAAAATGTGGATATGTAAATAAGATTGAGATGATTTTTCAAAGTCCTGCATTTTCTAGGTTCTAGGTTGTTGATCAACTTTGACAATTATTTGTAAATAATACTTTTTTGGGATAGTATTTTCTCAACCATTTTTTGATGCTTTTTCTACTAGTATACAGTTACCCACTGATTTTCACCATCAGAGAAACTTAGAATCCTCATCATGAAAGTCACTTTACTTCTATTCCAGAATGGATATACTTTGTGGCAAATGACAAAATCTGCACAGATTCACATGCACACAAACACTAACACATCGGCTTAAACAACAAGGACATATATCATATATAGCAGGAGGTTCATATAAGGTGAGCCACAGGATTGGTTGATTCAGTTGAGGAGAACTCAGCACACTTTTTTTTTCTTTGTCTCTACTTATGGCTATTGCTTGGAAATTTTAAAACATGACTTACTAAGTTGGCACGTGTGGCCCTTCTACATGGAATAAGTTCCTTGTCATTCATCTTGATGGGATAGTTTAATCCACACGTTTACTTCTGTATAGTTAACTACATGCCAATCAACTTAATGACATCCAGCTATATCCTGGAATTACAAACTTGAAGAGATTCCATTTCAGAGGCAGGGAGTGGGGTGTGGATGGCAGGGTATGGTTCACAGTTCACACTTGGCAGTGTACAGTTAAGAACTATTCCTGGTTCTGTCAGGGGGTACTTCTGATGGTACTAGAGATTCAGACCAGGGCATAACATGTAGGGCAAGGGCCTTAACCTCTGTACTCTCTCTCTCTCTCTCTCTCTCTCTCTCTCTCTCTCTCTCTCTGGTACTATCTCCCTACGAGGGATTCTGTTTCTATGTCAAGAGAACTGAAACATGCTAGGTAAAGAACCAAGCATTCAAGTAAATTTGTCTAAAGAATTTCTTCAACCTGGATCATTTTAGTCTGTTTTTGTCTAGGTAGGCCCATGACAGGGACAAATGAATATGTCCAGATTCCTTTAGGTTTAAGATTGCTTCAGTAATGAGTAGGTAGATTGAATGTTTATTGTCAGTTGATATTTATTTTTATAATTTGTTTTATGTTAGGAAAAAAATCATAAGCTTTTAATTATGACATACTTATAAGCAAATAAGAGATTTACAATTAAGAGACGAAAGTTTTATCTTTTTTGTGCCACTAACGTCTGGATATTCTGTTGCAATGAGATAAACTTTTCAGAATAATATTTATAGATGGATAAATGTAGTACATCTGACTACAGAAAAATATGTAAAAATCAAAGATTATATAAGATTGAGTTTTTTATTTTTTTTATTTTTTTTTCTTTTTGGGTCACACCCAGCAATGCTCAGGGGTTACTCTTGGCTTTGCACTCAGAAATTACTCCTGGCGGTGCTTGGGGGACCATATGGGATGCCGGGGAGCGAACCCAGGTCGGCCGCGTGCAAGGCAAACGCCCTACCCGCTGTGCTATCGCTCCGGCCCCCTAAGATTGAGTTTTTTAAATGTAGTATAAAATATTATTTAGAAAATAAAAATATAAACTAAATCGTGGTAAACAATTTTTCTTCATAGAGAAAAACTTGTAACTAATAACTATAAGAAGGAACAAACAGAACTTGTTTTCGGTCACCTCTTACAAGAGAAAAAAATCTGTGAAAAGAGAATATCTGAGGAAGAACAGAAATTTAAACAGCTCTTTTCTATGAGGAACAAAACTCTGGCAAATATTAAAGTGAGTATCATTTTTGAAATAGTTATGAGTGATGGAACTGTAATAAAATCGTACAAGTTTGAGGCATTCATTTTTCATGAGTTAGTAGAAATGCTTAGATTTTAAAAATAAATCTCTTATCATAAGCATGTAACTTCATTTTTATCAGTTATTATATTAATATGTTATTATAATGTATATTATATGTGACATATATAATATATATTAGACATTTTATGTTTTGCATGCATTTTTCTTTTGTCATTGTGCTTTATTTTACTTTTAGGTCCACTAATAAAAATTGTAAGATAGTTTTATTCAGGATCATTTTTAATAAAAGACAGAATAGTTATATTGTTTTTTAATAAAAATACATTAAACATTATCAGTCATTTTCAAAAATTGAAAATAATCTATGCTCTTCTCCTTCAGAAAATTTTGTTTAAATTGTACAGTGTACCTTCTAGTTAGAAATTATAAAATCACCTTAAATGTCTCCCTCCTAGTTATAATCTATAAAGTCATAATACAGAAATTTTAATAATGAATATGAGTAATTAACACATATTTAGTAGTGATTTCCTCCCATTTTATACCTTGTAATATTTTATTTTCTTAATTTGAGTAATAAATATCAATATTTTTAAGCATGTTTGTTTGTATACACTAAGTTTAAATTACAGTGGGAAATTACTTATAAAAATAGTTCACAATAAAAAAAATCTACCACAATTTGTTAAAACAGTTTCCTATGAGTCTTTTAAAAACTGTTGCATATTAATGCATATTATTGATGATATCATTTAATGTAATGTATAATATACTAAACCACTTTCCTTCCCTTGTGTACTCTCATTGTTAATATATTAGATAAATTTATGTGAAACAAATATGCATTGAATAAATGAGTGAATGAACATTACTGTGATCCATCCTGAAAGAAAATTATTAATATAAAACAGCACTTTTCTAATAATGGCACAAATACCTTCCATTTTTAGTGTGGCCATTACATGGAAAAAGGTGTAGGGTTTGGGTTTGTTTGAGTTTTTTAGGTAAAAAAATATGAAAATAATTGGTGCCATCTAGTGGCAATAAACGATGCCTTCTCTAGCAGGAGTTCCTGGAACTCTGATGGGCAAATAGACAAATATTAACTAGAGAAATTTAGACTCAAATAGCTCCATAGAATAAGACTGACTTCATATACTGACTTAGGCATTACTCCATATTTCATACTTGATCACAGCAGTAAAATTAGCTGTTTGAATCCAACATGTTTTCCAGTTGTAATGGGACTCATACTGTGAGATTTCAACATTATTGGCTGGCTCTCAACAATTAGTTAAGTGACAAAATATCGCCAGTCAGATATATATGAAGAAAAACTACTTTTAACTAGCCTCTAAATAATTTGGACATATATCATTTTATCCAACTATCTGTCTCCATAATCTCACATGGAAGTGTATTTATACCCAGTCACGTGAATTTATCCCGAGATGCACTTTTCTTTTTCCATAGCATCCATTTCAAGGTCAGCTTATTTTGTTCACCTGTTATTTGTCTATTCCTTATATGAATATTTATTCACTACAGAAACAGAAGATTTTCTATCACATTCTTCTCTGTATTCAAAATTTTGAATTTAGTAAATGCTCTAAATGAATGACTAAATTGTATGACTAAATGAATAAAAAATGATTAACAAAGTCTTGTTTTTGCTATCTACAAAATGAACAGGATCTTTTCAAGGACACTTTTCATACTGTACTATCCTACTTTTGTGAAACTCCTAAATTGAGGCCTAGTTTCTATTCTCTCTTTTTCTTTCTTTCTCTCTTCCACCCCTTTCTCTCTCATTATTTAGTGATTCATGATAAATTTTTCATACAGACTTTCATCTAGGTAAAAATGCCCACACTATTTCTTTTCATCAATGAAGGATTTTGTAGATCTCAATGATTTAGCTCAAATAGTTTTGAATTTTCTCTTATTGACATTTGGAATGCTCTTTGGTATGCATTTACCTTTTGTGACCAGAGACTTAAATCTGAAAATGGAGAGTTTTGAGACTGATCTGTCTTACAGTTAGTGACATTATTTATCTACCCTTTTTGATCATGCATTGGTGTTAAGTTATGAAAATATAATGCTGCTTCTAATAGAAATCTATTCTCATCCCTGTTTAAAAAGTAGATAATTAACAATTTCTAAACATGTAAGTTATACAAAGTATTTCCTGAAGTAAACAAGTTTTATACATCAATAAAAGTGTAGTATTACCAATTGTGGATGTTCTCTCAGGGCAAAAGTATTTATCACAATTGTGGGTTATCTGAAGAAATTGTTCAATAAAAGATTTTATAGCAGTCAATTAAATCAACTGGGAACATGAGAAGACACATCATAGATTTAAAAACACAACTAATGTAGTTTAAAAATATATATACAAACTTCAAATAAAACCCATAATAATGTTTCTCTTTTCAGTAGGCAATTCCACTGCAGATCTATTAACATAATTGATATGATAATATCAACATAATTCCTTAACAAGGAATTTTTACTAATTGCTAAAAATTTTCAGATGTAGTTCTTTAGGATTACAATGTTAGCACATTTGTCAGAGTATTCTTTGCCTCTTGACAGATACAAGAAAAACCTGAACTTAAAGACAAACATATTTTAATTTGTTCTGCTGCATCTTTAGACGTTCCGCCATCTCTTCTTTCAATACTTCTCATTAGTGACCTTTCTAGAGTATGTCTTCCCCTTAACTTAGAGTGATATGAGATAACAGTACTTCGAATGACATTACACTTTTGGCAGACAGAACAACTGCTAGATTGTTCAGGAAGAGACAATCTCCTAATCCTTTGTAGAGTTTCTTAGTTTTTATTTTGCTTCATAGCTTCTGCTTTCAGTAATTACCTCTCCCCTTTTCTGTAGAAGCCTTTTCTTGACCCTCTTACAGGAAAAAAATCTGTTCATGAGCTCATTGGACATCCAGAAACTAAAGTCATAAAAAAATAATCCACATATAGTTAAAATTAGTTTAAAAATATTATGGTTTTTAAAGATAATCTATAGCCCACACACCATGTTTTCATTCATGAAACTAGTTTATGAAGGCAACGATCATCATTTAGGTATTCAACAGGCATCACCAAAATCCTTGTCTCAGTTTTAAAAATGGAAGATAGATGTGGAAAACAGATTCAAATAGAGTCACAATCCTAAAGTTATAAACAATAAAGCATTCCCATACCCTAGTAACTCAATATATTGATTTAGGGTACTATGAATTTAGAACTTACATAATCTATGGTCTATGGAAGCATTTAGGAGCACTAACCAGTGATTTTCTTAGGCAAAAATTAATTACCTTCCTGATAATCTTTCCACTAAACAATTTTTTATATTACATGAATTATTTTTCAAAAAAGCAATATGATTTGCATAATTAATATTCTTTAAAAAAAAACTGACAGGGACCAGGGAGAGAGATTGAAATGATGGAGCACGTTTCTTTTATGTGGAGGTCTTGGCTTTAATCCTTGTTATTGCATCCTGCCTCTCACTGAACCACCAAGTCCATGAAACACTGCAGTTAACCCAAGCACTCAGCCATCATGTCCGCAATGCTGGTCTGAGTATCACCAGGAGTGGCCCAAGGGTCCTAAGCACTATTACATAGGCATCCTCCCCAAAATAGAAATAACTGATAGAATTAAATATCAGTTATGTATAAGTATCAATATTCTACAATATGAGAGAAAGAGAAAGAGAGAGGGGGGAGAGAGAGAAAGAGAAAAGAGAGAGAGAGAGAGATCTATAGGTGAGATTTTTTTTTAAAAAAAAGAAGTGTAGTAAGGGAACAACAAATGTTCAAAGTCATCAAAACCAAAAATTTTTCCTACAGAACTAGGTTTATATGTCAGTGGGGAGGAGGGTTTGGAGGGAAGATGGAAGCAGGTGTCCTGGTGGTGGATGTGGTGTTGGATGATAGATGCATGAAAAGGATGATTAAGAGTATTGTAAATCCCAGTACCTTAATAAAAAATGGCTTGAAAGAGAATGAAATATTAGTTAATTTCATGCAGTAATGTGTTAATTCACATTGGTTCTTAAAAGTAATTTGTTCCTCTTTGAAGAAAGATCATTTTAATTTCAGGACTGGAAAAGAGAGGTATTTCGCATATGAGAACACTTCATTTGTTTGCACAGACCCAGTATTGTAGCTATCTTGAGTTTTTATAAATCGGGATACTAGAACACAAGAATAAAAATAAAGGATGGAGTGTGGGTAGAAATGATTACAAAATACAAATTGAATATTTAGAATCTTTGCCTAGAACATAATCTTTTAAATAAAAACTTCTTTTTTTTCATAAATCTCTCAGATCCCCTTTTGCTTACTGGTACATGCCAGACTTAACTGCTTACACTATATTTAAATACTATATATGAAAATTGCATGTTCTTTTAAATTTCTAAACAAGTAAACTCTCAATTTTAACTTTTTCTTTTTGAAGCTCTAGCATTATCTATTGTAATCATTTGCTATAGTACATTTCAGGTTTTTTTGATATTTTTTAAACTCTCAGCTCACTTTGTATATGTTGATTTCTCCAGATAACATTAAGTTTTTAGTGGGACTGATACTTTTGAAATTTCTAAATAGCATGAATACATTATTTTTCTCTTTTATGCAAAGTAATTGTGAGTTTCCAAATAGTGAATTGTATTCAAAAATTGGTTATGCTTTACTCAAATTTTAACACAGTACTCAATTTGCAACCATTTAAAATAAGGCACTTGTTAGTCTTTAGTTCTGTTTTGTACTTTATTAAAAATACTAGCACCTGAAATCTGCGAGAGATTTCAAAATGGAGTAAGATGGTTTTATTTATTTTTTTATGTTAACTACTATAAGGCATTTTAGTTCCTTAAAAGTTTTGATAAATACAATCGCAATATAGAACGAGCCTGAGACTTTACTTGACTTGGATATTAACAAGTCAATCTGCAACAGTCACATAGATCCTGGTAGAAAACATTTACCTCCAGAGTGTGAGACATGAGGCTTTGCTTCTCTCCATACAATAGGAATATGAGTAGATGTTTACATAGATTTCTCTTGCATAGATTTCTCTTGACTCCAAGTCTCATGGAAGTGATGTGAAAATGGTCCAGATGGATACTACACATAAAGGAATCTTGTCAAAGCTGTTGAACCAAAGCTATGGGAAAGCTACACTCTTTTTTTTTTTACAGTGCTACTCTTTATTTTTTTAAAAAAATTTATTATTTTCAAAAAAAATTATTATTTTTTTGTTTGGATCACCGTGAAAACAGTTACAAAGCTTTCAGGTTTAAGTCTCAGTCATACAATGACCAAATACCCATCCCTTCACGGTGCACATGTTCCACCACCAAGAACCCCAGTGTACTGCCCATCTCACCCCCCACCCTGCCTGTGTGGCAGATGATTTTCGCTTTACTTTCTCTTTACTTTGATTACATTCAATTTTCGAAAGAAAATCCGTTATTATTATTTGGAATTTTACCCCCAACAATCAGGCCTGTTGAAAAGGCATCATTAGATCATTTGTTTTCTATTGCTGATAATGAAGAGCATATGATGTCACATGGCAACAACAGCGGTCGTGCAGTTTTGGAATTCTGGTCTTTTAGTAATTAAATCCAGAGGTATTTCTGCCAGCAGCTATTGCATTCCGAGATTGGTTTGTGTGCCCCTGGGATCATGGCTGTTCAGGAGCAGAGGAAATGTTTGTGGGCAGCCGCTTGGGCTCCTGTTTGGGCAGGAAGCAGGGCCGGTTCCGCAATTCCCCCCCCCCCACACCCACTGTGAGATTTCCCATGTGCCCCATCACTGAAATCTCCTACCTCTCTGTTCAATTAGCTTTGAAAGGTGGCGGTCACCATGCGGCCGCAAAGGGAAAAAGGCCGAGAGACTAAAGCCCTCCCCTCCCCGAGCGGCATGGGGCCGTAGCTTAGTTTGCAATCCAGGAACAATTCTTCCAGCAGCCACTGCATTTCCAAGATTGGTTTGTGTGCCTCTGTGGCCTCTGTGATCATGGCAGTTCAGGGGCAAAGGAGATGTTCATGAACATTTTTTTTTTATTTTTGTATATCAGAAAAGGTTGTGAGGCCACGTAAGTGGCAGCGTGGTTTGGAGAAATAGTTCTGGTCCTCACATACCGGAGCCATGTTAGTAGAAGCTCAGTGTCTCCGGGATTCCATCTGGAGGAGTCGGGGAGGCTGCACCTTCTCCATCTGGGGCACCCTGGTGTTATCCGCTCGGTCTGGGGTCCTGCGCATTCACCGGCCAGGATTCTTCACTGCTGAGTGTGGCAAGATGGTGCTGGGGGCGGGTTGAGGGCGTGACTTCCGGTCAGGGGTGGGCTGGAAGCTGGGATGGAGCATTCCAGTTCTAGTGTCCCCACTCGGTTTGGAGAAATAGTCCTGGTCTCCCACATACCCACATTGCCTCACTCAGCAGTGAAGAATCCTGGTCTCCGGCAATGCTCTGGACCCCAGACCTATCTGATGACACCAGGGTGCCCCAGATGGAGAAGGTGCAGTCTTCCTGCCTCCTCCAGATGGAATCCTGGTGACACTGAGTTTCTACTAACATGGCTCCGGTATGTGATAGCGACCAGGATTATTTCTCCAAACCACCTGAGGAGAGCTACACTCTTATGAGGAGGTTTGTAGCAAGTTTACCCAGCCTTTGCTCAGAGGAAATGCACTATCTTTGCTATGCAAACAGTCCATAAAGAGAGGAAATGAGCACATCTGAATGAATTCCCAGAATCACCAGCTCAGTAAAATGCAGACACTTTATTTAATCCAAGTCCCATTCAAAACATAGTGGGAACCTGAATGACTAGGTTAGGGTGAGTCAGGAGCACAGCAGCCAGGACTCAGTACATCAAAGAGATGCAGATGCTGCCAATCATTCTGCAAACTCCACCAGAAAACCCCTCCAGGAGCCTGGAGACAGTTTGTTTCCAGTCTGTCTACAGCCAACCCCAACATCCAGTGCACCTCAACTTATCCATTTTCTCCACAAAGGTTCCAGTGTGTAGTCCCCCGTAGCGAGTGTGTGGCTTCACAAATAGCTAGGAGTCTGTCGGTTTGGAAGAAAACAAAAAATAGCACATTTAGCAACAGAGAAGCGGTAACAAACAAGAGACTCTCAGCACTTAATCTGGCTTTGTAGAACCAAGAGAAGCTATATGCTCTTAAGAATTTTATCCCAACAAGGAATAAAAAAATATATCACATTCATGCCTATAGAAAAGGCCAGGGGAAGCCTCAGAATCCCTAAAAAGGGCAATGGGTTATTTACTTTTTTTTTTATAAATTTTAATTTTATTATAGAAAAAGCACAATATTTAGAGTTTATCTGAACATATCAGTGATTATTATGAAACGTTTAATTTATAGTGACTAAATTTTATTTATTTTATGTACATTTAAAATTATATGTATATTTTTATTTGTTAGTTGTACCAGAGATTGCTGCAGGACCCCACAAATGTGAGACACTTACCACTGAGGTACATATTCATTCTATTTTTCTAAACATTATTTTTCTAAGGGAAAAACCAGGGGCTAGAGAAATAGTAAAAATGCATAGGGAAATTGCCTTGCATATTACTGAACCAAATTTCAATGTCATATAGAAAGACCTTTTTCCCTTAAATTGATTTTTACAAATTTAAAGGCTGGGCATTAAGCCTATTACTTAAAGCCTATTTGTTTTGGGGTCACTCCTGGCAGTGCTCAGGGGTTACTCCTGGTTCTCTGCTCAGCTGTAACTGAGCTACAGTACTACATATGGTACTGGGGAGCAAAGCATGGTGGGCCATACTCAAGGCATATTAATCCCTGAACTAGCTCTCAGTTCCCTGTTTGAAATTAATCACTGTTTCTTACAGGATTATGTGTAAAACTTGATTTTTATATGAAAATTCTACCAAAATAAGGAAAATTCTTGATAACATAATAAAGAACATCCTAAGAAATTATTTAGAACTCAGCAATCTCTTCCCTGTCACTCTGCTGCATAATCTTGACAACTTTAACTGTTCAAAGTTACAGGCAGGTTTTATGAAGAATTCTCTATACTTGACTTAAAGGAAAATGAATGGGTGGGAGTACCAAAAAGGTCCTTACACTTCACAGTTATTTTGACAAAAACTGGTAAGAGCGGTAGTTGAAACCTGTCTGAATATACGGGAAGAGATGACTGCTTCTTCACATTTCAATATGATACAGATTTAAGGGAACCTGAAAAAATTAAGGAGGTTGAAGAGATAGTCATCACTGTCATCACTGTCATCCCCGTATTGTTCATCAATTTGCTTGAGCGGGCGCCAGTAAAGTCTCCATTCATCCCTGTCCTGTGCTACTGTAGACCGATGGCATATTGGGGGCTCTTTCAGGATCAGGGGAATGAGGACCATCATCGTTACTGTTTTTGACATATCGAGTACTCCACAGGTAGTGTGCGAGGCTAAAGAAGAGATAGTATAGGGATTAAATTGTTTTCTTTGTGTGCACATCTCTGTTGGATCTTATACATCATTTATGGTCCCAGCCACTGCCAGGAATAGCCCCTGAGCAGAACTAGGTATAAGCCCTGAACACTGCCACCTGTTATGATATCCACCTCAAAGAAAAATTTAAGAGGCATGAAAACATCTAAGAACACAATAATTTTTAGTAACTGATTCCAAGTAAATGTAAAAGTCTGAAGCCTACTTGAAACAGAAATAAAATTGTTGGGGGTCTCAAGCCATGCAAAGGAAGCGCTGGGGCCACTATTGACAGCATTCAACCCTTTAGTTTGGATGATTCAGCTCAGGCCTTCAGGGCTACTGCACCCAATAGTGCTCGGGTGGTGGTGGGGGGGGGGGATTGGGAGGAGACGTGGTGGCTGGTCCATCTTGGGTTTCATGCCCCTGACTACTGAGTTATTTTCCCTGCCCCGTTAAGGAAGCCTAATGATTCAGTCAAGTCAGGAGAAATATACATAAATGATATGCACATCGTTGGAATCCTGGAAAAAGAAAAAAGGAAAAAGGAGCAGAAATTTTATTAAAGGAATAGATGTGAAAAGAAGACCAACCACATTCTGCCTGCAAGAGACTCACTTCAGCTTTATGGACCATATAAACTGAAAGTGAAGAAATTAAAATAAGTAAAAGCTGTAATGAAATAGTTATGTAAAAGGTTTGCACAATAATATAGGGAATAATTTAGAGGATACAACAGTTATAAGTGTATGTATATTCATATGCAAATGATACAGATAGCAGAATATAATTACATTAGGCAAATGCTAAAAAACAGAAAATAAAGGATAAATAAAAACTTAAAATCATAAATGATAAAGAAACATTACAAATGATAAATCAAAAATGCAAACAATTATAGTCTGTTGAATTAATAAGTGAACAAATTGGTAACCTAAAATAAGTCAACTAGGACTGAATCATGAAGAAATAGAGAATCTGAACTTAAGTGTTTCAGAAATTATGAACAGTAGACACAAAAATCAACATGAATATTAAATATCTTGACAGTACCTAAAATCACAGGAAATGAATAAATATCATAATAAAATATCTTAAATAGGGAAAGATAAAATTTTACTAATCCTGAGAATTATCATAGCTTCACTAGAAACATAAATTTGCTCTTCCATAAAGATGTAAATTTTGCAATATATAATCATGGATTCTCAATAGGACATATGTTCTGATAAACATTTCAACACTGAACATATGTGTTATGAATATTACTAGAAAACTACACAAAACTGTGTATTTAGATATTTATTCTTGTGCACTATTTTGGGGGTGAGAGGTAGTAATCATTTCCAGATGTGCTCAGACCCTACTCCTGGTTCTGTCATTGGAGATCACTCAGGATCTTGGGAGACACTCAGGATCTTGGGAGACACATTTTGGAGATCCAATCTCAGCTAACTGCATGCAAGACAAGAGACCTAACCCACTCTCCTGTATCTCCAGTACCTTACTCTCATACTAATAACTATCCAACCAGTGAGAGGTATAGCTGAGGTAATTGGCTCTTGATAAATTATGAAGACTCAATTGAAAAGTATATACTTAGTTCATCAAAGCAGTGACAGATAAAGAATTTTCAAGTCATCCAATTTATTCAGAGAAATAATGCCAAAAAAATCAGTTAGACACCCTTATGAGAGAAGAACTGAAATAAAATGAAAACATAAGATGTAGACATGCTATAAAATATATTTTTTGAAATCAAAAGTGATAACCTGGTAACAGGAATAGTGGATGTAAACTTAACAGATAATGATGTCAATTTACATGTGATATGCAAAAAGAACAAAATATAGGAGGTGATAGAATATTTATCGATTAGAAATGTTTTACTAGGTGACCAATTTTAAATATGGTAAGGACTAAGTAAATGTAAATATGTGTGTTATAATTCACCATGCAGTGGTAAAGTTTGGGAGAGAAAGTCAACCACTCCACTGAATGTGGAGGACATGATAGTTCATGAAAGTTTTGAAGAAAAGTGTTAGCAAATAGTTATAGAGAAAAACCCAGGTATGTTAGGGCTTTTTTTTTGTTTGTTTCTATTTATTGCTTTGGTGTGTTTGATTTTTTTAGGTTGATATGTTTTATTTCTTCATCTCTTCTTTACATTTTTATTAGAAATTTTTATTAATTTTGGTAAACATTATATCTTGAAATCTATAGGCTCTTCTTTGTTAAATGATTCTGTTGAATTTTGTCAGTATAAGTTACCAGAGGGAGACTGAAGAGTTGGAGAAAGAGCAAATCTGTTCCTTCCTCCCCACTTCCTCTGGGCTTCCTGTTTCCTTGTGAATCTTATCACCTTTATTCAGAATGGGCAGATTCTCCTCAAAATGGCAATTCCTTTCCATACCATGCATGAGTATAACTGCCAGCTTTGAAAACACTTGAACAACTGATTTTTTGTGTGTCTCATGTCACAAACACCATGCCAAGGCAACTGGCAGTCTCTCCTCAAACGTTTGGGACTGAATTGAATCTGATTTCAAA
Source organism: Sorex araneus (assembly GCF_027595985.1). Taxonomy (NCBI): domain Eukaryota; kingdom Metazoa; phylum Chordata; class Mammalia; order Eulipotyphla; family Soricidae; genus Sorex; species Sorex araneus. The sequence continues at coordinate 343,737,294 of NC_073303.1, read as the reverse complement.
TTGAACCCAGATAGTTTGGTGGAATTATCTTGAAGTCAACTTGAAGAATCTAGAACTGAAAGGATGAGTGACCAATGGTGTGGAAGCTATATATACTATGCATCGCTGCTTGGGAGAAATCTTTAAAAAAAAAAACAACTGGAAACATTGAGAAGAAAAATTAAAATTGAAGAAAAATTTAGTATAATGTGGAAAGTTATATTTAATTTATGTACAATGTAAGCAATGTAACAATAAGTCTCTCAATGAGACATTACTTGTGCCCGCTCGAACAATGTAAGCAAAAGGTTCAAAGATTTTAGTAATGAATGATAGTTTAAATTGAAGCCGTGATGCCATTCTATATGATAAAGTCAAAAGGCAGAGTATTAAAGTAAAATGGTAATTATAGAGTAAGGCACAGGGAGGATGAGAAGATTGTTTCCTATGGGTAAGAATTCTCTCAAAGTAAAAAATAATGATCAGAAAATCATTAAAGGGCAATGCAATAGATTAGGAGAAGATAGTGCTATTCATTAATAAATGCAAAACTCAGTAAGTATTTTAACATAAGCATGGCATAAAAATGGTTTGGAAAGGAATAATAATGCTGACTAAAATGAGACCCTGTAGTGAATGGGGACTCAAGAAATAAACATTATGTCATTCATCTCCAAATTTAGTTAAAGCAAACAGTTATATACTGTTATGTACTAAGAGTGCATAAATCCAAATTTAATTTATGTAACAAGGAATGACACTTGCAGAGTACAAATTAGAAAGTTTTAGGCCTTGAGAATGATTCAATCCAGCTTATCAGCATGTAATGAGTTCCTACTGCATAAAATACACTACCCTAGATGTTGAGAATTATTTGAATAAAGCATGGTTCTTAACTCAGATTGTACTCTCAGGAGAGAATCATAGCATAAATTCAATAGATCTTCCTAACCTGAGGAAATGCATTTCTAAATATTATCAATTTGCCTGTGAAGAGAGTTTTTGAAAGTTAGTTACTGAGACCAACAAGACTTTATCTAATTTTGAAGTCATTGTATGTTTAATAGATATCAACAGAATTGTATTTTGGAAGTTATTTTAAATACTTCCAAAAATTCTTTAAACATATATAATTTATATATCAGCACTTATCACCAAGATTTTGTCTAAATAATTACTTTCACTTATGAAATTACTAAGTAATGATGAATGGCATAATAACATGCTGTTTGAGCATACAGATAATTTAAAGAACCTTCAATTTTCCTGTCTATCTTCCTTTAAATTGCATTCATCTAAATGTATGTTAAATTCAGAAGAAATCAACTCATCTGTCAGAAAAAATAATTTAATATTGTACAAATGAATTATCTGCAGGGTTATAATATCTGTAAAAATAGATATTAATCTACAGTAGTACACCAAAATCTAGTAATTATTTTCAGATTCCAAAGTTTTCAGATTTTCTTCTGTTTCTTTACACTTATCAGAAGCATTGAGAGAGACAAGGAGACAGACAAACAGACAGAGACAGAGACAGAGAACTCTTTATATTTATGAGTTATGAGGGACTTTCTTTAGCATCAGCATCATAAACTCCCTTTTAAAGTTAGAAGTTTTGCCTCTGACCCTGATGTTCTGTGAAATATCATAAATATGACTGTGCAGTGCTTTATGTGGAGCACAGTTAATATTACTCAAATAGCCCTCCCACTGTCTGATTTATTTGCTTATAGAGAGCATGTATACCTGGCCTCCTGAGGGAGCTGCATAGCTCAAATTTGGGTGCCATGATAATAATAACAGTTTGAGAGAAATGAAATAGGCTATAAAGAGAAAGGAAATGGAATATATAAACTATTGTACAGTGTCATGTTCATTTTCAGTACTATATAAAATAATGGAAATGTTTTTTTCAATAACCTTTGTTGATTTTTATAATGTGAAATACATTTTATGGGGAAAGACAATGAATGAACAAAACAAAAACTAGTAAAATTATTTTTGGTTTTTGACTCAAATACCTGTATTCCTCCATAAATTCAGATTCAAGTTGAGTTCTAAAATAAAAAGCTCCATAATAAGGATTTTTAAGTTCTACCTTTGGAAATTCTAGTTGCTACTTTGGAGTTCCAAACTAGCAGGATTATTTTATTGATAAAGCAATCTAGTATAGTAGACCACAAATGTTTTATTTTCTTCTGAAATTACAGTTGTGGAACTTAAAGTCAGGGACATTAAACAAGACTTTCCCATAATCATTCAGCTTTTACACTGTACATCCAGTATTATAACCTTTTAATAATCCCTCTCCCACCACCAATGAAAACCTGAAATCCAGCTATCAGCGGTAAAGCAGAAATCCTCTTTACCGATTGTCACCAATTGCCTTGAAGTGGGTATTGTTTTGGAAGCTATGGGGATTAATTAAGAGAAATTAAAGCCTGATTTGGATGACAATAACTTGAGAAATTAAGTGTCTTGCTGAAGCTAAAAGGAAAGAATACAAGCAATATATTGTTTCTCTAAATGTTCATTAGTAAGTGAGACATATTTACCAGAAACTCTTCCCGGAAAACTGTCTCTACATTTCAGCCCTACATATCACAGCACCATGACCGTTATCTGCATAGTGAGAGACCTATAGGCTTTATTTATATACATATGTATCATATATGATACATATGTGTGTATGTATTATATATGTATATATAAGGGGAGGATATTTTCAAAAGTTAAAACATAAAATACAGTTTAGTGCCTGTACCCCTAATCTAAAGAGAGTTTGAGCAGTCAGCTTTTGACATTGTTACATATGGTGATACTACCTGAAGTTCCCAGTAGTTAAACAGACTTCAGAGACATTGGCATAATCTCTACAGATTGCTCCTCACTTCAGACACGAGTAACAAGTTGGGAGGGTCCTCAACACAGTCATGACTTATTCATGTTAGCTAGGAATTGAGGTAGAGAGGGAACAATGATCTTCAGGTTCAGTAATTTCCTAGAAAGCTCTAAATTTAAGGAAAGTCTTAGTCAGTGGAAGCTTCTATAACAAAATATAATGCATTGGGCAGCTTATAAATGGCAGATGCATGTTCGCACAGTTCTGAAGGCTAGAGTTTAAAAGTCAAGATGCTGGGGGCTGGAGCAATAGCACAATGGGTAGGGTGTCTGCGTTGCACGCGAACAAACTGGGTTCGATTCCCAGCATCTCATATGGTCCTCTGAGTACTGCCAGGTGTAATTCCTGAGTGCAGAGCCAGGAGTAACCCCCGTGCATTGCCGGGTGTGACCCAAAAAGAAAAAAAAAATCAAGGTGCCAAAATGATCAGCTGGGTCTCTCCTTTGAGGCCTAGACTTCAATCTGTATATATGGTGGAAGAGGGTAAATTCTGGCAGAGGGTAACCTTCATGACCTTCATATTCTCCACTTGTCAACCCTCATATCCTCACCTATTAATAATAAGTTTCTAAGCAGGTGTGCATGAACACGCACATGCATTCACATGTGTTATCTCACTTTAATGTTTTGCCTTTGCCTCAGAATTTCATCTTCCCTGTTTCTTAGTTCTATTTGCCTGAATTTTCTATTAGTAATAATATTAATAACTAATAATATTGTTATTACTAATTTCTATTCTATTTCTTATAATAGCTTAGAAATACAGATATCATGGTATATGCATTCAATAATATCTTAAAGCCACAAGTGAAAAACTTGCTGAACATTTATGATCTTTTTCATGAATATGTTAACATAATCATCAAATTAATTTTTAAATAATATATGGAGAAAAATGTAGCTGCAATACATGTTCTTATGGTATGTTCCATTTATAGTATCTTGGAAAAGATATTGACTACTCTGGTTCAAATTCCTTTAGTACTAAAAGCAAACAAAAAATTATTCTGTGACACTTGACATTGTTCTAGATTGAACAATGTAACCTCTTATAACACATATGATATCATTTTTGAAGCATAATTTCCTAAGATAGAAATATTCATTATGACTCTAATATAAAAATTGATAGGCATTATATAAATTAGACATATATCCTGATTCCAATAAACTTTCTAATGGAAAATCTTGATAAAATTCTACAATAGCACTATAATATGGTAAATATATTAATGTATAACTGCAGGGTAGTTTTATGAAAGTATCTAATGCCACTTCTGGAAGTGAGTAAAAACAAAACTTTAAAAGAAGTGATGTGTGATTTTTCTTATGACATAAGTCCTACTATCTCTCTTCTTGAATATATTAAAGATGTCCATGTATTAAGCAATAATTCATATTTCTCTTATTAAATATACACAGATATTTCTTTGTCTGGAAAATTGATGAGTCTTTTCTGTATTTATTTCCTGTGATCCCTTTTTGTGATAGCATTGATTTTTTATTTCTTTGTTATTGTTAAAAGTTTATTATTATTTCTAAAGGACATGACTTATTTCCCCACAGACTGTGATTTGTCTTTATATTACTATACCTAATATAAAGCAGACACTAGAAAAGAGAATATATTCTTCAGTATAGTATTTAGGAATGCTTTTTATTTTCACGTTTGCAAAGATTGAACGCTGTGAACTCTTGCCCCTTTCACACATATCTCTTTCTGTATTCCCTCATTTGTTGTTTGAAGTTCTTTACTTATTTGTTCTTTTAAGCAAGACTTTGCTGTCACACTGCTTACTCTGGAAGAGATTGGGATTTTCTCTGATCGTTCATCCTTGCAGTTTTCCCTTTGTATTTCTCAGTCTCCCCTTCCCTGCAGTAATTGTGATAGAGGATGAGCACATCACTCTTTCTCAACCTCTCAGATGATTTCTCAGGCTGCAGTGCACCTCTCAGGCAAGGAGTGGAGTCCTAACCTGCATGTTTAGCCTAGGAGATTTGGTAGGCATCCATACAGAGTTGCTGTGTTGTACTTTAGAGGGGAAAAAAGACTGGCTAGTTCTTTGCTTGGGTCTGTGCAGTCTGGCATAGATGCAAATCAACCTTCTTATTTGGCCTCACTTGAGTGCAACTAGTTACAAGAGGCAGTAACACGCAGTGACCTGATTTCATTAAGTAACCGCGCAGGTTAAGTAATCCTGAATGATGCCCACATTGCTCCTTCAAATATTTTTTGCCTTTAGTACTCAATGATAAGAAATGTGCATATTTTTATATCATTTGTTTAATAAATTATAAAATGATTCACTATCATAAAATTATCTCTGATGTGTCTAGTTCCTAAATAGTGAACACCTAACTGAAAGTCATTGGTTTATGAGACAGAATTCTGTATGATTCTGTGTCTGTGACATGTGCTCCTTCGTCTTTCCCCCAAACCATATTGGAGACTAGAATTTGAAGAGCAACACAATTTAACTCCTTTAATGCAACAACTTTTCATTTCAAACTTACCAGGTCCTTCACTTCCTTATTAGTGTATAATTATAAATGGCATCTGCCTTAGATGAATTTCATATCCCACCTCTTAGTTGTCTTCACTACTTTCCCAGAACTGTGATTTCACTAGTAAGCCCTAATCTATTGAACACATGCTTGTGACTTTAGATCCCTTTTAAGTAGTCGTATATTTCTATGTTTCATTTTCCTCTATAGCAAAATATTTTAGTCTTTAATCATATGATGACAATATTATTGTCCAAAGTGAAAAGATCATCGACCTTTTTTTCAAACATATCTACAAATAGTATATACTATGAACAAGAGTATAACTCTTGTCATATTCCATGCTTGCTTACAAGTCATTGACATTTGTAACAGCTTAAAACAAGATACACAGGCTCTAAAAACTTCTAAAAAATGTTGTTTTCTTTTGTTTGAAATCCAAACCTACAAATCAAACTTAAGCTGAGAATATAATTTCTCTGCTGGTTATAATACTAGTTATAAAACTATGAATAGGGACACTTCATAGGATAGACTGAAAACAAAGAGCAGGTACATCTTATAAACTGGTTATCTTTAATAAAATATTAAATAGACATGTTAATCTCCCCAAAAGTAATTTTCGTGAGAAATTCATAGTTAGTTCTGCTGCTTTCTAAAGGCTACCTGAACATATCATATAATTCTGTAGATCAGAGTGCACTGAAGTAAGAGTGAGTAATAACCACTGACTAAAGAAACTTGTAGAATAAATCTATTTAATTGCATATTTAAGATGAGTTTTGCTTCTGTGTGGGGGGAGCAGAGCTGAACGCCCTGTCGCAAACCCAATAGTGCCAGTGTCAGTGAGCTGTGTGAGTTGTCTCTATGGGTTGTAAATTGGATCCCCTCAGTGACCAGTTAATGTTTTCTGTATTTACGGCAGTATTTCTGTTTTTCACAGCCACTAAGGCACTTTGGCAACATAAAAATTTAAAAATAATTTTTAGCAATCATACCGTGCCAATTTTTTATAGTTAAAGGGGCTCATTTAAATTGGAAAACCTGCTAGTCTGAAATTTTCATCTGAAGGATTACCACCAGCCAGAGCTACTTGTCTGATGAGGGTTTCACATGGCTTATCTAATGTGAAATCTCCATGTGGTATATAGTTTCATTAAACGGTGATCAAGAATACATTAGTTCAAAACAAGAAAAGGCAATGGAGCTTAATCCGCCAGGCATCTTGGCGCAACAACTTTAAAAGAGTTATTGAAGTGAAACAATTTGAGAATTAAAAGTCTTCCACTTATACAAGACTCCTGTCAAAAGCCTAAAAGTCAGCCTTGCCTTTTTCTGTTTTCTGTTTGTATACCAAAAAAAAATATGCCCCTGAAACAATATTTTGAATGTTGTAGAGCCAATAACATGCATCTATCAGTGAAATAACCTAATCTATTAAAAAATATATTTATTGCGATAGAAAAATAAAATGTCTGGAAAAGAATGCAGAAACAGAAATGAATTTTTTGAAAAAAACAAGAGAAGCAAGCATCTGTGTGATGTAATGAAAACTGGAATATATATGGCTTATATTTGAGTGTTAAAAACAATAATATTAGCTTTTCATATTTAAAATTTTATTATTAAGCCAATGTTCACAGTACATTGCAGATATACCATATTTGAATAAGTATTGATATGTGTTTCTTTATGCCATAAGTATTAATAATCTTACATTGTATTACCTAGGAATTAACCATGATATCAAATGATTTTAATGTTATTTTTCTATATACTATGATAACAAATAATAGAGCAAAAACTATTTAAACAACTATTTAAAGATTCATTTGATATGTTTTGTTTATCCTAGTAGTGAGAAACTTTATCTGTATATTCTTTTGATCTAATTAATCTTTTTTGTCCTTTGGTACCTGATAAAAAATTATGTATTAGCTTCTGTCAGAAAACCTCATCTCCTAACATCAATATTTGAAAGATTTCTAGTAAGTTTTGGCATAAGGTTGAAAGACCATAAAAATCATGTATTTTATGATATATTTCAAATTATGGTGTTAGACTACATTTTAAATAAAGTTGATCTTTTAAAAAAATTTTATTTTATTTAGTTCTTTATAAATATTACAAAGCTTGAGTTTACAGGTTTGACTTTTGCAAATATGTACTACTACTTACTTTTCTACTTGTTATTCTTCTTGGATTTACAGATACTATAAAGTGCATACTTCCTTTTCTCCAAAGTATTTCAATGTTAATCTTAAAGGAACTGTGTCTACTGATGTAAAGATATTTCAGATTACATTTTAAAATTTAGTTTTTCTTGTGAATGTGATATATTCTGTGATAAAACTCAGTTATAGTTTTGTAAAACTTGAACAATATATATTAGTTATTTTTCATTTTTCTTCTTTCTTGCAAGCCACTATAACACAAATTCAAACATTTTGTAACATTTTATACTTAATTAACATCTAAGCTTCCAATTTTGAGCAATCTTATTGCAGTGAAAGCTATAATATTTAGGTTCATACCTATAAAGAATATAAGGATTCCATGACCTGTCACTTTTGGAGGATTCATCGTTTACATTTTGTGCTTTTCTACTTTGTTCTTGAGTAGGCTTCAAAAGAAATTAATAAAGTTCATGTAGTTGACAGTAAGTGTGGCTACACAGAATTTAGGCACTCCCTAAATTCAATCAGAGTTTAGATAACACACAGACTACATTAATGTATGGGTGCTGTTATAACCTCTATTAATATAGTTGAAAGCCGTCAAGCACCAGTGATTCTTAGAAACATAAAAAAGTTTGTATTAAAAATCACTGAACAGTACAAAAATGGGAACAATACATATAAATTAAACTCAACGTTCAACTTTATAAAATACCTTTCTTTATAAAAGATGGCCTATGTTTGCATGCATTCTATGTTGCAGTAAATACACCGTTTTTAACTGGGACTATTTCAGATGCTTATTGCTTATTTGGTGATTTTTCTTGTTAAGTTAAAAGTGTAAGGATTTTACCCCAAACATACTATACTTTAATTTTCTTAGTGTTAGGGGATCCTTTTAAAAGAAGTTAGTAATAAGAATGGCAATATTTACTGTTGTCTGTATTTGAGCGGTTCACAGCTGAGCACTTCTCTTGTGTATTCAGTGACAAATGACAATCACTTTATCATTTATCTTATGACAAATAGCAGATTCAACCACAAACTGCTGGCCGTAGCAAACTTACAGGATGAAGTTCTTTATTGTTTATGGTTTGTGGGTTGATGTATTCATGCCTTGTTTATTTGTGAAATGAACAAAAATCAGTAAGCAGGCATGAACAGAAATTTGGCCACGCAATCAATTGTACTTTTTTTTTCTTCAGTCTTCCAAGGACCTTACAAGGAAATTCGCTGAACTAGGTCTAAGCTGTAAGCTGCCTTTAGAAAAAAAAAGTCATTAGAGGATGCACCAAATTGTGACATTATGCCCTTAAGCCAAAATAACACTGAATGGAGTTCCTACCTCGCATTAACCTCCTGAATAAGGGTCTTAAATTTGATAGCAAGCTATTGTCATAGACAAGTGGTATTGGCCAACAGTAGAAGGAAATTACCTTACCATATTCTCAAATTTAAGCACCACATTGAAGTTTTCAGCCTTTGTTTCATAATACAGTTAAAAGAAATTTGCAAATCAATTGTGTACATATATTTATATTGTTCCTGAATTATATACATAACTGTGTTCTGACTGCATTTATATTTAAGGTCAATTCAGTTTATTGGCATTTGAAGATATATTGAAGTGGGTGACATTTTGTAATATGTGTCTGAGATGGAAATGCATGAACTTCAATATACTGGCACATAAAAAATTCTAACAGTACAATGGGCAAAAAAGATATAATTTTAAAATTTAAAGCTAGTTTCTTCAAATTGTCTTTGAGAAATTTAGTCTGACTGAGTGGATTATATCTTATTGTTTGTGTAGCTTTTGAAGTCATTATACAGTTTACATTGGATTTAATTAAACGCCTATGTATTGCAGATCTACTAAGTTAGAGATAAATCACAAACAATCTGTTTTACTTTCGATTTTTGGGTCACAACCAAAAGTTCTCAGGCTTATATCTGCCTCTGCACTCAAGGGTCATTCCTAGTGTGGTTCTGGAGACCATGTGGAGTGACGGGCATTGAACCCAAGTCAGCCACATGCAAAGCAAGTGCCCTATGTGCTGTACTATCACTTAAGACCAGAGAAATCACAATACTAACTCAGTTAATAAGGAAGTATTCATAGCAAAATGTTTTTCCTTTTCTTTGATGATAAATGGAAATAAAGAAGGAACCTATTATATATAAATAGGGAATATGAATCACCTATTATGTCATTTAGTAAGTTTTTATATTTACTGATTATAAATAAGCAGAATGGGATGATATACAAGTGATTTTACATATTTTCAAAGCTCTATGGAAGATAGTGATGTTTTACAGTAAACTAAATTATTTAATTAAATTTTAATCTAAATTTTAAAGTGTTTTGCATAAAACACCAAATATTTTATGTCATTTGATACATAGCCTAAGACAAAAGAAATAATTTTGCATTCATTTATCTGGATAGTCTAAGCAAATGTGTATTGTGTATATCCCGTAATTGATGTTATTACAAAGCAGGTGTATGTAATGTATTAATATTATTATCCTGGAAAACTCTGCCAGAAACCTAAAGTAAACCTAAAAACAAAGTATTTGTCCCATTAATGTCTATGAAATTTGTAGACTGGTGTTGTTAAAACTAATATTCTGAAAGGAAACTGAAGTTAGAGGTCCAGAAAAAGCCATTATGCAGCTCTACGATTTGCATATGCTATCTGTTTGGCTCATCAGAGGTGAATGATAGTCTCCACTGCACTTAGTTACAAGCCAATCTAGATGCAGTTATTTGCATAAACCATTTGATTGGCAAACACTGCCGTATACCTCTGTGTTGAAGACTTTTGAGGAAATAGTGACTATATTTGTTAATATTTTTTAAATTAAATAACACTGGGATGCATGTCCTCTATGTTATGAGAACAGATAACAAGGGGAGTGACACATAGATAACATTTGATAGAGCAGTAGTACCAACAAGAATATAAAATATGGTTATGCTTATTTCAACTATAACTGTCTAATGCATTTATTTACTGAAGCTTCTCTTAAAAAAAGAAGGCACCAAAGAACCCAGGTACACTAACATTTGGATAAATCTCATGGTTTTCCTTCTTTACTTATAGTTTTCTGAAGTTCTAATGAAACATACTTATAATTTTATTTGCCTTTGTTTTTCACTTAGCAGTAGATCATTCACCATGCCATGACATAATCCTCAAACAAAAATTTTAACTGATTTAGTCATCCTATCAAATATGAATACAAAAGTTTTGATTTTTTATAATGGGGATGGATAGTGTAGCAATGTGAAAATAATTTGTGGCAGAAAGAAGTTTGTAGACAGGAATGAAAGGTAGGGAGTTCTTGAGCTAACGCAGTCTTGAAGTGATAATTTCAAATGTATACAAAAACAAAAGGAAAAAGTGGCATTTGGGAGATAAAAGTAGGGAATATGATGAAGATCATAGTCACTTTGTAGGTGTTAAACCTGGAGTAGAGAGGCATGCAGAACACATCTTAGGTTTCTAAATCAAAAAATGGGAAAGAGCAAAGAAAGCAAAAAGCCAGTACCAGGAAGGGGATGATGAGTTCAGTTCTGAAAATCATAAACTTGGGTTACCAGGGCCTTGCAACTGAAATCTTACTGATTCAGCTACACTTAGACTAGAGCCTTGAGAAACATCTGTGAAGGTTTCTATTGAAATATTAAAGGGAAAGAATTGTGAGAGGTAAGAGCAAGTTGCTGATGTGGCCGTAATATTTCATGAGAGCATGAGAGTTTCATGAGCATGAATGTTCAGGAAAACCATACAGAAACTGGAACCAAAAGGAGAAGAGGAACACTAAAAATAAAAAAAAAAGCTTTATGAAAATGAAAAAGCTAGAGATAATAGACCAAAGCTTTAATAAATCTAGTGACATGGTGAAGGCAAAAATCTTATTTCGATGAACTGCAAAACAATCAGACAAAATGTAGAAAAATTTAGTATAGATTATGTTTTCAAAATAAAAAATTGTGTCAGAATATGGTAAATGAGTTAACATAGAGAGTGTGAAATATTTTTAAGCTTGGAGCTTTTGAGCATGCTTATTTGCTGAGTGAAAAAACTAACAGAGGATAAATGCTAATGCTTTTTAATAAGAGCCAAAGCATGTGAAATGAAATTGGAACACAAAAGTTTGGGAGTACTTGCTTTTGATAGGAGGGCTATTTTCCATAAGGCAGGGGAAAGAATCATGGAATGGAAATTCAGTTCTTAATAGTGTGAGTTTGATCCTTAAATTAAAAAATGAAATACTGTAGAGTGAGGACCAAGATTTATGAAAAGGTTTAGTGCTGAAAAAAATTGAAATAGCATTATAGTTGACTAAAGATATTAAAAAGTATTGAGGGAACAAATTCACTTGTATCTGTAATGTTAACAGCAGGTGACTATATTCTGTCTTACTTGCCAGTTCAGATTTGAGGAATGACTCTCAGATATTTTTTTAAATTCAGAGCTGGAATTTTTTAGACTAAATGAGATCTAAAACCCCACGAGAGATAATCTGTGTTTAAAGCAGGAGAAAATTTAAATGATATCCTTGGTATGTATGCAGGATAGGAAGTTATGAGAATGAAATTTTCTAGTGAGTAAATAAAAGGAATAAAAGTATTAGAAAAATGGACAAAATATCTTCTAGTTGATAAAAAGTGGAAAATAGTTACAAAAACAAAGAATACAGGGAGGTCATATGCAAAGAGAGTAAAGGCAGTTTTCAGCTTAAAGTTTTTATTTGCCTATTAAAATAGAGAAAGCAGTTATCTTGACTGAGACCAGAAACTATGTCACAAAATAAAATAGCAAGGAATAAAATTTAGTTATAAAATAGGATAAAGAGGATAAAATGGTCTAATATTTCAGAAGAAGAGCATTTGGGAGTTACAACAGTTTAGGTTGTGCAAAGAAACAGCTTATTACAGAATGATGGATGTAATCTTCAAGGAAAATGGGGTCTCTAAGTACTGGATTGGACAAGTAGGAATCATCAAAGATAATTTTAGTATTTGAATTGTAAGGAAGATAGTGAGCCAGCTGCTATACTGTTCAATAAAAGTAGGAGAGTAACAGTAAGTAACAATAAGGATGGATGGTATGTATTTTATATGAGATAGCATATACTTTAAGTGAAGTGACTTATTTGGAGACTAAAGAAGAGGTGAATGTAGAAAAGGTAACAAAGGGAAACAAAAAATGACTAACACTGTGTCATGCATCCTTCACAAGTAGCAAATAAGTGGCTCAATAATTTGAAAAATGCCAAGATATACAAAATGAAGCAAAACATACTAAAGTTCAATTTAGAAAGACATTGAGCTTTCTCTCCCAGAATCTGTAATAATTCTTTTGAAGACAAAACATAAAATTAAACTGAAATGATATGAGGACAATAAAGTAAAAGATAACCTAAAGCAACAAAGTTATATGAATTTTTCTTAGCCCTTGAGGACCATGAAATTTGTGGAACACTCACAGCAAGTCTTAGTGGATAGTAAATAGCGTGCATTTATGTTAAAACTGTATACATATATCAACATATATGTACATATAAAATAATAGAAACTATATTAGAGAAGAAATTAATTGTTTCAAAAGGAGGATCTGTCATGAGTATATAGAGGTAGTTAGAATATCAAAAAATGTGGCACAGGAAATTAGGTTCATTTCTACCCATTATCGTAGGCATTAGGGATGCAAGAAACAAAAAATTTTTTAAGGTGGCTTAGAAGTGTTCATTCAGCTCCAATTTATAGAAAGAGGGTTCTCAACATTTTTTTCACAAATATGGCCACAAGAAGCCCAACATAGCAAGATGCTGAGGCATTTGACTCCTCTATAATTAGTAGCAATGGTAGTGATAGATATTGCCAGGAATACAAATTCAAACTCACTGTAGTCACAAAACCTTGATTTAAAGGAATAGCCTTGTCAGAATTGCAACTTATTAATCCATTCTTATAGATATTATTGTTATTTTTTTTTAAAAAACCTCTTCTTGAATTAAACCCTACCAGAGGGTTATTCCCTACTAGGTCTTATCTCTTCTCTAGAATTACTACCTTTAGGGTTACTGTAAGAAATAGCTCCAATGAAATTGATTGTTGTGTTCGTCATAAGATGATGTTGTCCATTAAATTCACAGTATCCACTTTAAGGTCAGAAATTCCTGTCAGGCCTAAGTATCAAGAATGGTGAATAGTATTTAATCCCACACAGGCTGATTTTCTATCTTTAGGGCATGGAATTGACCAGGTTTTCATTTTTACAGCAGCTACAAGAAAACTTAGACCTTCATTTGTGACTTTCTTGCACAAGGTGTATAGTTTCTATTTTATACTCCCGCTTACTTAGTGCTTTTTTCCACTCCTCCCCTTGGGTAGTTTTAGCACATTTTCCGACTGCCTTTGTGTTTGGGAATCCTGCCTCAGGGTAAGGGTGAAAAGAGGGAACCAGTGAGAAAGGGAGATTCTGTTAAAGGTAAAATACTGTAATGGGGATCTGGTAAAAACATTATACCTTCAGATAACTTACAGTCTGGTATGGAGAAGCAATTTATAAAAAAAAAAAATTATAAAGAAGAAAAAGTATTTTCTAGAAAATAAAATGGTAAAGTGCATGAAGTTATAATAAGAGTGGTCACAAGGAACATAACACGTTTCGTCTTGTTTTGTTTTGAAAGCCACCCCTGCCAGGGTTCAAAGCTTTCTCCTGCCTCTGCACTCAGGGATTGCTCCTGGAGGGCTCTGGGGAATTATATGGGTTCAGCTGCATGCAAGGCAAGTGCCCTACCCACTCTATATACTATCTCTGCAGCCACAGAATAAAATACATTTAGTGGGGCATAAATAGTCTGGGCAGTGCTTGGGAGCATCCGGGGCTATGCCCAGTGGTGCTCTAGTCATATAGTGCCAAGAATCAAACAGAGCCTCTCACATACAAGGCACGGGTGTCCTACCACATGAATAGCCACACCCCAGCCCTGTAATGCATTGTAATTACACCGAAAGCATCCATGGAATTGGTTCTCTTGCCAAGTAAAGCTATATAAATCTCCCCTTACTTTGATAGAAAACCTTGAGCTATATTCAGTGTAGTACTTATAGAGACATAAGATTGATGACGATGGTGTAACAATGTATTTTGTACATGTCCATCAATCTATATTTATATATCTTAAAATTCTATTTGTAATTTTAACGTGTAGTTATTTATCACTATGATTTCTGGTTTTATGTTAACAAATGCTTTGTGCAATCTTTGTAGAGTGCTAGAATTATCCCCATAACTGATATCATTGCATCTGTGGTGTGTATATATAAGACCAACATTCTTCAAAGGCATAGTTGTGTATTTTAAGTTGCACTTTTGTTGCTTTGGGTTCATACCCAGTGGCGCTTAGGGCTTACTTCAGGCTCTGTACTCTGGTGGGGCCCAGGGAGCCATATGCACTGTTGGCTATCAAACCAAGTTTGACTGCATGAGAGGTAAGTACCCAGTGTACTATTTCTCTAGCCTTGTAAGTTGAAGTTTCAAGTGTAAATTAATTCATTTCCTGATCATTATATCCAAGAGAACACCAGAAGAGACATTTCTATAAAAAAATCCAAACAAAGAAAGATTATACTGATGGATTTCACAGTCTTCTTGTTAAAGTATTCTAATACTTTATAAATAGGCATCTGATGCAAGGGGCCATGGGTTGCAAGAAGCTCTCAGATTCCCTGAAATCATTCCCTTCCAGGAATGGGTCAAGAGATGTTGAAGGTAGGAACTTACCTACAGACACCTCTTCTGGCTGTGCTTGTCTTTTACAAAGCAGGGAGAAGCATTTTCATAAATCAACTATCCTGGGATGCCCCCAAACAAACATCCCTGACTTCATGAATTTTATAACCGGGGGCAGAGATATCAGCTGGTGTTTGTGGTTGCAAAGACTGAATAAGGTCGTAACATGTCATTTAAAAGTGCTGATCCTTTGTCCAATGTTGCATAAGGATACTGTTCCCCAAAACTGACCACCAAAAGAAACCAGTAGTAACAATTAAATTGAAAGTATTAGCATTTTTTCCCCTCCACAAAGTAAAAGTGATTATATCCTTACAGGTCTTCAGACTACAGGCATAGATGGTTGTTTAACTGTTCTGAGACTTAAATTCTAACCTATATAGATAGAAAACAGCACACTGCTATCCAATATATGGAACAAATATCCACCCACTCTCCCACACCCCCACCCTTTCCAATGCCGAGGAATGAACATATCACCTTCCACGTGTAAGGCGGGTGTTCCACTGCTAAGCTACACTATGGCCTACCACAAATTGCCTTTTTACAAGGATGTTCAGTTATGGTTAGAATCTAACAAAAGAAATGCAAAATATACATAAAAATGCAACTACTACTCGGTAGTATAACAGTGCAACCCCGGGTTTACTCTGTCAACTTTCTAATTCTTGTTTTTGGGTAATAGACCAAGGATAGGTAGTTAGAGAGTGACACTTGAAGTTACTGACACAAGACTGAGGCCTTTAACTCCTGGTTATAGAAGCAGAAATCTTCCTAGTGACCCACCTGCATTCTGCAGTTCCATAGTTTTTAAGCATCTCTAACCAGCCAAAATTTTCTATTATCAAAAATCAGTTAACTGCATGATTTACTCAGGCTGATCTCACTAGCTTAAATCTCCCAGTAAAATGTATCCCTAAGAGGAATGAATTGTTAAATTAGCTGAAATTGCACTTTTGAGAAACTGAAACAGGTGTGATTTGAATGCACATTTTACTTAGGTTTTAATGCCTGATAGAAAAAGAAACTTGAGTAGCTAAAAAGAGTGTATTCTCTTTGCAAATTACTTATCTTATCCACAGTTTTGGATCTGTAGGTCTAATGGTATACTTTGATGGATTAATTTAATTAAAATGCCACAATTTATTGAGCAATGGCTGATATCTAGACAAAAACAATCATTTCATATTTAAAATATTATTATATGTATAATATAAATGTACAAAGTATGAATTATCAAAAATCACAGCCACATATTAGCTAAAAATCTGATTAAAAATTGTAATATTTAAACTTAATATTTTAAGTGGTCATATTTTCTGCATCTATCAAAATAATTTGCATCTCCAAAACTGTTATTTAATTTATAAATGCAGATGTACTCACATACAGATAACATTGGAGTTTTGTATTCTGAAACTTCTGTAGTTTTAAGATATTGCCAAGTCACATTTTATTCTGGGTTGACCCACATCCATACTTCAGGTATGGAAAATTCTTTCCTTTATGGGGTTTTCTTTTCTTTTTGCTTTTTTTGGGTCACACCCGGGGATGCGCTCAGGAATTACTCCTGGCGGTGCTCAGGTGACCATATGAGATGCTGGGAATTGAACCCAAGTGCAAGGCAAATGCCTTACCCGCTGTGCTATCGCTCCAGCCCTGATGAGGTTTTCTTATCTCTCTCCTCTCTAATACTTATATTATCTCTAATATTTTTTAAATAAATCTATTTCAGTTTAAACAAGACAACATCAGATCTCATAATGACAGAACATAACATATATTGCCAAATATTCAATGATTGCTGATGATTTCTTGCCTAAAAGTCTATAACTATGTTAGATTTGTGGGCTTTTCTAATATTTATTTTTAATAATTATATTTTATTAAATTGTATACAAACACTTAGAAAATACTAACTTTTTAAAATTTTGTGGTATTGTTTTGGACACACCTGGTGGTGCTCACTAGCTATTCCTGGCTCTATGCTCAGAGATCTCTCCTAGAAGGACTCGGAGAACCAGCTGAGATTCTGGGGATCAGACCTGACTTAGCCATATTGCTTTTTTCCCTAACTTTGTACTCTCCCAGACCCTGGAATATTTTTTAAATGTGAAAAATAACATATCTGTAACATTTAAAAAGCATTTTTCCTATATATTCATTGTCTCTCATTGTCTATAAAGTATGGCCATCCTTTTGGGATCAAGGGCCTTGTGCTATCAGGTCAAAGTTATTTTCAAATAATAATAATAGATTTGTCTCTTTCACCAGGTTGGCATTGACACTCAGTGTGAAAGCAGTGGTGGGTAAACGGTGGTGCCTTAGTATGAGTGAAGGTATCAGCACAGACAATACTAATATCCATTGTATTGCTCACTGCCCGTCACTTGCTTGGCCAATTTCAATTTATAATTTACTTGGTGATGTAGTAAATATTAATTGTATTATATCTCAAGACCTAGGCTTGAATGCAGCTCTTTTTAATGTGCTCTGTAATGAAATGTGAAATGCTCAGAAAACACTTTTGCTGAATCAGAAGTCAGTGTCCTGTCTTCAGAAAAAGCACTTGTGTAATTTTGGAATTAGGAATCCAACCAGTAGCATTTTAGTAAATGACTGATATTTTTTATTAAAAGAAAAGGAAAATTGTGCTTGTCACACTTAAATATTTGACACACATTTTCTTTTTTTTTTTTTGCTTTTTGGGTCACACCTGGCGATGCACAGGGGTTACTCCTGGCTTTGCACTCAGGAATTACCCCTGGCCGTGCTCAGGGGACCATATGGAATGCTGGGATTTGAACCCGGGTCGGCCACGTGCAAGGCAAATGCCCTACCCGCTGTGCTATCTCTCCAGCCCCTTGACAACATTTTCTTTAAAATGAAACTAACAAAATCTATAACTTTAAAGTAAAATAATGTAGTATTTGTTCCTGAAGACTAATTTGAGCTTTCAAATTAGAAGTTGAATTCTGGAAAACTATCCATGTAACTTGGATTTTGACATTTCCTTCAAACTTAAAGTTGTCTAAAGATAGTTGATGATCTTAAGAAACGCAATATTTTCTGTTGCATAACCAACATCAATAATCATAGCATTTGCATAGCTCAGTGAAATAAAATGCCTAAATGACTGACATAGTATTGCCAATGGATTTTAATTAAAATAAGCTATTAATATGACTTCTGAATTCAATAACATGCAAGAAATGAATAGGTGTATAGTGGAATATCACTTGTGTAGGTGATATGAGTTCAATTTCAATCACTACAAGAAAAGGAGAAAAAAGGAAAGAAAAAAATGTTGAACCCTGAATTTATCAAATGTTTTATTAAAATATTTTGAGAATTTTAGTTGAACTCCATTATTATTCAGATAATAATTATAAATCAGATCTGGTGAATTCCTACTTATAGAAAATTTCTTAGAAATCTGAAGATAAATGTTAATGACAAAACTAGGACAATTATAAACTTATTACTCTGTACATACATATGTTTTAAGCAGATATAAGTGTAGCCTAGTAAGAACTGAGTAACAAAAGTTACATCATTTGTGTAAGAAGCTATTCATAGGAATGTTTTATTTGCTTCATACTGTAGTATGTAAGAGCATTATATCAAAAACAATTTACCTATTTTCTGGTTTTTGGGGGGCTATACCTGGTGATGCTCAGGGGTTACTCCTGGCCTTGCACCCCCCATAATTACTCCTGGCAGTTCTCAGGGTACAAAATGGAATGCAAAGGATTGAATCCAGGTCAGCTGTAAAAAATTACAAAAGCGCATGCGGGAGGGAGAGACGTGATGTGTGTTGTGTTGTGCTGTTGTTTGAGGGCTCTCGGGCTAGTTCTCTCTAGCGCGTGCCTCTCACCTTCAGTGCTCTCAAGCCACTTATGTATGGACCGGATTGGGATGGCTCCTCCTTGTGCTCTCCTTCTGTGTGTGCCGCTGTGCTCTCTTCTGTCTGTCTATCTCTGTCTCTGTCTCTGTAGTCTCTCCTCTGGTCTCTTCCGACCTCTCTCTGTCTCTGCTTCTGTGTCTTCTCTCTTGCTTCTGTATCTTCGCTTTCTGCTTCTGTCTCTTCTCCTTGCCACTGTCTTACCTCTGCTGCTTCTGTCTTGCCTCTGTGTCTTCTCTTTGCTGTGTCTTCTTCTGTCTGTGTCCTGCTGCCTCTTCTTCTGTCTCTGCTGTCTCCTCTTGTCTCTCCTGTCTCCTCTCTTCCCCCACAGTCTTAGTTTATATAGCAATCACATAAAGCGGTAACACAAAGGTGGGTTGAACATTAACAAATCAACAAAGAAGGGTAAGATCATTTCTCGAGGTGATTAACAAAAATCTCATCTAAGGAGATTACTCCAGATTACTAGGAGATCTGCTCAAGGGTGGGGTTCAAACAAGAGTGTGTCAGGGTGTGTTCCTTTCTTCCTTCCCCAGCTAGTAATCCACTTAAATAGTTGTAGTAAATCTACTTCAAATATTTCTAGCAATGTCATTCTGTATGAGCACAGTAAGAGATGTATCAGACTTAAAGTTTGGTTCTTCCTGAGGACATTCACTATATAGTCTAGACCACACTTCTCAGGCCAGGTTAGTCTTCCTGACCCCAGCAGGGTCCCAGTCTTATCTTTTGGATCATGACAGCACTTTGGCCTGGCCCATTTCGATGCTAAGGTAGCTCATAGCTTGCCCTGTGTCCATTCTGTCCCTCGTTGGGACCCTGCTTTTGAGGTGCTAGGAACTAAGGGCAACTGAGTTGAGAAAGCAAATGCCCAGGAGTAAATATTATTGGAGTCAATCAGCTCGTAAGTTACAAAGATAGTATTAACTGTCTTCCTATGTTCATACAGAAAGGAGATTGCTTTAAGGTAAAAAGTTCCATGTGGCAAGGCTAAAAGGACAAACCTAATGTTATCCTACAGTCAGTCACATCCAGGACAAGTACCCTCTATGCTATAATATTTCACCAGCTCCAACTGCCACTGTATCACTGTCATCCTGTTGCTCATTGATTTGCTCAAGCAGGCACCAGTAACGTCTCCACTGCGAGACTTGTTACTGTTTTTGGCAAATGAATATGCCACAGGTACCTTGCCAGGCTCTGCTGTGTGGACGAGATACTCTCAGTAGCTTGCTGGACTCTCCAAGAGAAATGGAGGAATTGAAAGCAGGTTGACCGCATGCAAGGCAAACGCCCTAACTGCTGTGCTATCGCTCCAGCCCTACCAGCCCCAACAATTTATCTATTTCAATTTTTAAAAATACCTTATTAGTAGCAAGTGTTAAGAATAATCTGAGTCTTTAGCAAGCTGTAATAATTTTGGTAGTGGAAGTTTTTGCCTTTATATTGATGACTGCTGACTAACTAGAGTGATAGTTACTAAAATTTGGGTGGCTGCAGACATTTCTTTTTGAAAAAAGACATAAGCTAAGCTTACTGTATTAATTTATTTTCCATTTTATGAAAAAATTTTACCAGTTTATTATATATAATAGCATTTTTGCCCACTGTACACTTCCTCAGAATTGGAGTCAATGTTTTCAAACTACTCTGTAAAGAAAAGTTTTGCAATATTTGAAATTCTTTGTTCTTATTTTAATAATTATTATGGCATCTTCACCATGAGTATATTCCATCTGAAGAAACTACTTTCTTTTTTTGCTCATAGGCAACAATCCTCATCCTGGAATTTACTTTTCGTTGAGATTTAAATAGCTTTATCACATCACCCTTTTCCAAGTCCAGTTGTAAATCTCTTGCTATTTTCCCTCCCCCCCACACACCTTATTGCATTTATTTCCTCCTCTGTAGTTCTCTACTCTTCAAGGTCAGTTATGATGTTTGGAATAAATTTCTTTCAAACTTCCACTGATGTTGATATTTTGACCTCCTTCAATGAATCACAAATATTCTTACTGACATTTAGAATGGTGAATCCTTTCCAGGGGTTTTCAATTAACTTTGCCCACTCTGTCAGAGGAATAACTATCCTTGGCAGCGATAGCCTTGTGAAATGTGTTTCTGATAGACCTGAAAGTCAAAATGACTCCATCCAAGGTGTGCAGAATGGATGTGTGTTATGGTGATATCTTCTTTCCTTTAAGCTTCACGAACCAGACGTCTACTGTCAAAACTTTCTGGTGCATTTTCTTTTCACCTCTCTGAGCTTTTGAAAAACTGAAGCAATTTAGGGTTTAGATTTGATTAAGCTTAGCTTAAGGCAGGATTGTATAATGGTCAGCCTTGTAGTTCATATAAGACCCATAAAATTACACGGAGAAACATGTATGCTTTTCACCCACTGGCCAATACTCATATCCCTGGATTATTATTGTAAATATTCAATGGCTCTTGGATTAAAAAAAGGCTCCCCACTGCTGCTTAAAGGGAATTTAGTGGCTTGTTTTCTGTAGATGGTTGAAACTTTCTTGATATCAGCAATATGACTGTCTAGTTTTGCCTGTTTGCTTACTGCAGAAGCACATAAGGATTTTTAAAAAAAATTTATTTAGTCACTGTGGATTACAAAGTTAATCATGAGTTTTTGGCATACGATGTTCCAGCACCAATCCTTTCACCAGTGCCCACTTGTGTCCATCAATGTTCCCGGCTTCCTTCCCACCCCCTTGTCTGCCTCTGTGGCAGGCACCTTTACTTTTCTTTCTTTTCTTTTGAAGCTCTACGATTTACAATACTGTTACTGATAGTGTAGCATGGATATCATGTTAGTGTTTCCTTCTCCCACTTCATTTGAATTTTCTTCAGAAACTTTTTCTTTGCATTCACAACTTGGCTAATTGGTGAGAAAAGCCTACCTTAGCTTTGGCATGCTTTTTTTTTTCCGCTAAACTTAAATCATTATTAGTTTTGCAACTTCTTTTTATTCAAACACCTGAAAGCCACATAACTTGTTCTAATTGGAATATCATTATGTCTCAGAGATAAAAGAAGCCCGAAGTGAATGGGAAAGAGACGGGAAATGGCCAGTTTGTCAAGTAGTGAGAACACAAGTAACATGCATTTAAGTTCATTCACTTATAGGGGAGTGGTTTCTGGTGCCCCAAAGCAATGGCAAATTCAATACTAAAGATCACTGATCAGATATCTTGATTACATTTCTATGATGAAGACGTTTGAAATATTGCAAAATTTACCAAACTGTGATGCAAGGATAGAGTGAGCACTTGGTCTCGGTAAAGTAGTATCTATAGACTTGCTATGTATAGACTTGTTCAAGGCATGGCTACCACAAATATTCATTTGTAAAAAGTGCAGCATTTGTGAAGTGCAATATAATGAAGTACAATAAGTGCTTATAGTTAATAATTTAATACCACTCTTTGTTTTTGGTCCTCAGGAGTCTCATTCTCTTTTTATCTACTAATTCTCTTAAACCTCTCAGTCTGTGATTGAAAGATTGCTCTCCTAGGTTTTTTATCTCATGAGGGCTTGAACAGTAGATCTATCATCTTGGTTTTAGGGATACTTATTGATGGACCTTTGAATAGGTAGAAAATAAAATAATTTTTCTGTCATTTTATATTTTTGGCTACATTGTGTCTATTTTTTCCTATTTTAGCATAGGCAATCTGGAAAAAGTGGAATTACCCAGTGTGATTTTGTGGAGGCTGTGATGCAGAATCAAGTGACTATAAAGTTAGAAACTATTAGATTCATTCACAGGAAATATTATAAAGCATACATTTAAGAAGACTGATATATGTTATGCAAGTTCCTGAAACTCATAATAGTAGTTGAAAATGTAGGCTTCTTATTAGAGAGAAACATCTGATCCAAGATAGTTGGATATATAATCTATGACTAGAACCAGATCCAAAAGAGTTACTAACTTAAGATTTTGTTCTGTGAACAAGGACCCTGACCTTTAATTAGGGTTTGAATCTCAAGTATAGGACCAAAGTACAAATAAATCAAGTATATCTCAACCTACTTTTCTTGGCTAAAAAAGTAAATTGATGGGGCTGGAGCAATAGCACAGAGGGTAGGACATTTGCCTTGCACACAGTTGACCCGGGTTCGATTCCCAGAATCCCATATGGTCCCCTGAGCACCGCCCGGAGTTAATTTCTGAGTGCATGAGCCAGAAGTAACTCCTGTGCATTGCCGGGTGTGACCCAAAAAAGCCAAAACAAACAAGAAAAGTAAGTTGAAATAACTAGTACTGTTATTTACTTAAGTCCTATGATTAAAGAAAATTGTCCTCCCCCTCAATACTAACCAAGTATTTAGATTATGGTACTTCTACTTAAGGCAAGATTAAGAATTAGATTATTTAAATATATGTATATATACATATATATGTGTGCATATATATATATATATTAAGTCCTTTCTAGAAGTAGCCCCTGATTATCCCTGAGCCAGGAGTAAGCTCCCAGCACTAACAAGTATGGCTCCCCAAACAAAAAAAAAAAAACAGACAAAAATGTGGTTTATGTAGTCAGAGGTTCAGGAGTTTATTTCAATAGAAGAAAATACATAATCCAATATCTTAAATGTGACACCCATTGGCTTAGCCATGGGATAGAAAGATAAGCATGGAATTTTAATTGGAAATAAGTAATGTTCCAGGATTTGATTTTTGAAAGAGGGTCTTTTCTCCTCCCAGTTATCTTTTGCCACAAATGAGTAGCAAAACTCATTTGTACAGGAAAATGGGACTGAGTGGCTTTTCTGCAGACTATATTCCTATTATACACTGCTATTTCCTCTTGTGAATAATTTCTTTGGTCTTTAACTCTCAAAAGAGAATGCAGAGGGAGAATTTATGATAGAAGGAAAAAGGCGATATGAGATTATAAGCAATGGTAGGAAACTAATAAGATCCTGAGATCTGGCCAAAGAATGTAAATGGTCTCTAAAATCTGGAAAAGGACCAGAGAGATTGTGCACTGGGTAAGGAGCTGGCCTTGAAGGTGATCCCTGGCACCTCCTATGATACCTTGAGCATAGCCAGGAGCAACCCCTAAGTACAGAACCAGAAGGAAGCCATGAGTATTGCTGGGGGTGGCCTAAGGATTCTATCACGGAAGGAATCATCTCTGCCCACATATTGATTTTTGCCCCATAGAACTAATCTTATATTTTACCTTTAGAGCTATGGGAGGATTAATTTGTGTTTTGTATTGACACTAACTTGGATAACACTTATTGAAGCTCTAATAAGCTAGTTACAATAATCTCCAAAGAAGTCCTTTAAGAAATGCTGAATATTTTGCATTTTTAATTTTCCCAGTATTGTTCTAAACAGAGGAATTATGACATGGTCTTCCAGAACAGAAATGCTCACACCTGGCAAATTATTATTGCAATCAAGTTTTTGTACTTATGCCTTTTCTTGTGAATACCACAGAATGCTTATGACCCACCAAAGTATAGCTGTGACCCATCATCAATTAGTTGTCTAACCCCATCACTCCTGATGTAGAGTTTATTATTAGTTCAGAACTTTGTTCTTAAAAAATAACTTGCTTCCATTATGTATAAGATTATTAAAATGATATAATATCAATAATTTTTTCATTAGCAACAAAAAGGAAAATACTTCATGTTGTCAGCCCTTAAATCTAGTACATATTAATTAAACAATTTCAGCAACTGAATTAACTTTTACATTGGAGCGAAACTTAGGGTTTTTAAGAGTATAGGTTATGTTTATGAAAATTTCTTCTGATTACTTTCTCCCCAGTTTTATTGAGCTATAAACATGTAGTTTAAAATAACATAATGAATTGATATAAGTGCATGTGATGCAAATATTACCACAATAAATTGAGTTAACATCTATCACCTTACAAAGTCACCACATTTTCCTATAGTATGAGAACTTTTGGTATCTATTCTCTCAGTCACTCATTCCATATATACAGTGCTGTTTTATTAATGATAGCAGTCTCCAATTTATAATATGAAAAAAGCTCCACAAAAATATGGGGAAAATTCTGATGTAGGAATTTTAGTAGAGAGAAGCTAGTTTCAGAATAAGAAAAGTATTTCAATTTTCTACTTCGATTTTCTACTTCTTTTACTAAGTACTTGAACTTTAAAAATTATTATATCATCATCATCATCATCCCATTGATCGTTGAATTTCTCAAGTGGTCTCAGTAACATCTCCATTCATCCTAGCCCTGAGATTTTACAAGCCTCTCTTTACTAGTCCTTCCCAATGATGCCGCATTGGAGGCTCTTTCAGGGTTAGGGGAATGAGACCCATTATTGTTACTGGTTTGGGCATATGAATATGCCATGGGAGTATGCAAGGCTCTCCCATGTGGGCAGGAAACTCTCCGTATCTTGCCAGGTTCTCCCAGAGGGAGAACTAGGCTATAAGATGTCACTTCCAGGAACTTGGTTTTACAGTCTCTGGATGTTAGCCTTTGGTGGGATTACACTGCACCTGGGGCAGTCCATTGGTGTGATTGCCTAGCTACTGGAAAATGGGGGATCTGGGCAGAGGAGGCCCAGTCCCAATCTGAGCTGGCTTGGAGGTCTCAGCCCTGGGTCCTGCACACCCGGGTTTCTCTGCCGGTTCCTTCATGTGTGAGGCTCATCCAAACGTGTGGAGAGGGGCCTTGAGCATGACTGTGACTAGGCTTTAGAGATCTTCGGCCAAGGGAGCTCTGCTCGGGGCAGGGAGGGAAACTGAAGCCCACCCTCTCTGAGGGGCCCTGGGGAAGACAACCAGGTGCAGGGGCAAGAGACTCTCTGAAAAAAAATTATTACATGTCTTTCAAATATGGAATATGAAATAAATGATTTTGAACTTCCAGGTCCACATTTACAATTCTACTAGATACAGTTTTTGTTTAATTATTGGAATTATAGTATTAGTCACCAAAGTATCAATAATTCTTAGTCTTAAATTACATATTGATTATTAAAAATAGTATTTTAAAAGCTAATATTGATTAATACTGTTATCTTTGATGATATAAAATATTAATTTAAATTATTTTAAGCCATCTAATGGGAATGAAGAACACAATATTGCATTTGTTATTAACAACAAATTTTATGCTACTACAGATTGAAGGTGGTCAGTGGCTGGGGAAATTTGGGGTTTACCAGAGTTTCATTGTTTTCTGAGGGGAAAAGGAAGCTATGTAATTACAATTACTGGGAATAGACTATATTATGGAATCATAGACACTCACTTTGAAAAATGTGCATACTATCAGGACATCTTGAGAATGGTTACGATTTTTAAAAATTATTAAGCAGCTGTTGAATAAAAAATGTGTTTGACATACTTTAAGGAAAAAGTAGTAAATAAAAGCAACTCTATTATCAAGAAGCAAATATATCTAATGTTTACAAGTTCCTCTCCAGAATCATTTTAGTTACTACAAGAACAAATCTTAAATGAGCATTTCAAATCCAGTAAAAAAAAAATCATATTATACCTGTGTTGTATAAAGCTGAGGCCCAGAATTATTCAAAGTATTCAATTCAATTTCTGTTAGCAAGATGCATGAAAACTGTTACCCTCATGGGAGTCTATTTGTGACAAGAGATTCCCTTTCCTATTTTTTTTTTCTTTTTGGGTCACACCTGGCAATGCATAGGGGTCACTCCTGGCTCTGCACTCAGGAATTACCCCTGGAGGTACTCAGGGGTCCATATGGGATACTGGGAATCGAACCCAGGTTGGCTGCAAGGCAAATGCCCTACCCACTATGCTATCACTCCAGCACCCTCCAACCCCTTTTCTTATAATTAAAAAAAAAAACTGGCAGATAACATAGAAGTAATCAGTCTGAAAGATATAAAATATTTAAGCATTAAATAGCTAAAAATCCCGAAGTTGCATCTTAAATCAATATAGGATATGATCAAAAGTCAGATAAAATGACTTAAGAATGGAAAGATTACACTGGTACCAGAAAAGTTTTGTAAGATGGATGTTTCTGTTGAAAACTAAAATTATAATTGTTAGGCTATGTTGATATAAAGAAAAATAGTCACGCTGATCCCATCATGAAAGTGACTCAGTGCTTTCCAACATACTCTTTACTTGGATGCAAACAAAACGTATTTTCCATTAAAAATTAGAATTACAGAAAGCATAGAACCCAATAACTGCTTAGGCTTCGGGAGATTTAATTGCTTTTATTAACACTTCACTTAATATATTAGTACACGTAACTGCTTGTATCTAGAAAAATAAGAGGCAATGAATCACGTTAGTCAATGTGTTTGTAGTTACCAGAAAGTTAAAGGAAAGAAGTTTTCTATGCCATTTTATAACTGAAAATATATTCGTTATATTGATTTCATGAATCATCCTTTTACTATTTTTATTTATTCTATGTAAGCTACTGTAAGTATAATGTATGTTGAGTAAAAAGTTTTAGCTTATCTTCCTCATTTAAATATAACTATAGAGATTTGATGGTTACTTTATTATGGATTGATATTTGATCAACTAAGGCTAGATAACTTTGGTAGCAACTTGGTACAAGTATTATAGTAGCAAGAAAGCATTTGTGAACTCTTGTCTCGATAAACACATTGAGGTGTTAAAAGCTCTCCTATGAAAAGTATTGACTCAGGGATTCTTAGAAAGACTCCTCAAAAACTATTAAGATCACAAACAGAATAGTCAACACTACTTCTTTGCTTTAATATGCTTAACAATTCCACTTCTGAGAGATTTATTTATTAATAAGTAATATTTCTGCATGTAATACCAATTGCCAAATAGCATCACTATTTCTAGAAGCTGTGCATCCTATGAAAACCATAGTCATTTGTTGCTTCCTTCTTTAGGTTTTTCTTGAAATATGTGACCATTCTAAAGCAAAAATTTTCGGTCATACATAGAAATAGCCCCTGATAAAATGCACTTTAAATGCTTCGTTGTATGTACAACGAAGCATAGATCATAAATTTTTCCAATCAGTTAACCACCATGAAATACACCTAGTGCTTAGGAAATTTGATACTTCTATATCCTTTTCATGTCGGGGACTACTAGTCTGTGCTCTCAGCCTTTATGCAAACTCTCACTCTACTCACAGGTTCCATGTCTTCATTATTAATCTAATGTACACACTATTCTTTGTCAAGCTCTATTAAGTGAAGTCAACAGTCTAATGTTTCCTATAAGTGCTTCATAAAATTTTACTTAAAATATCTATTATTTAAGAGAATCCGTATAAACAAAACTAGATATTTATCACTTTGATTTTTTTTCATTTTGAATTAGACCACTAGGAAGCAATCATACTTAGAATTCCTTGGATTGCTGTCTATTTTCAAATTCAAATTCGTTGATTTCTATTCTTATTTTCACCTACATTCTTTGGATTAGATTTTTTTTCAATTTTCTGCTACCTAAAGTGAATACTTAGATAGTTGATTTTATGCCGCCCCAACCCAAACATAAGTAACAATGCTTAACATTAAGTAAATAGAGATTCGGGTACTTCATATAAATGTTTGTATTTTATCTTTTTATTTTTATTCAAATTGAAATATTTTAAAATATTCTATGTGATTTCCATTATAACCAATGCAATACTTAGAAAAATGCTGCTGAAGGTCCAAGTGTTCGAACATTTTCTAGGTGCCTAGAATCATTGGTTTATAATTGATACTGTCATGATCAGAAAATGTTACCTAAAAATCCATTTTTTAATATATTAAGAAAATATATTATAACATAATGCATGTTTTGGCAGAAGTTTCTTATGCATTTGAAAATATATTTGAAGATAATTTGAGATATACTTCTAAAAATTGCAATATTGGTGTCTGAGATATAGTATAGTGGGTAGAGCTCTTGCCTTGCATGTGGCCAACCCAGGTTCTATCCAAAACCCAATATGGTGTCCCATCTCACCAGAAGTGATCCCTAAGCACAAAGCCAAGAGTAAAATTTGAGTGCTGCTGTGTGTGACCCAAAAAACAAACAAAAAGCTGTAGTCCTGTAATTTTATAAACAATGATTTTTGCCAGTTATTATTTTTATCAATTACTATGAGAATCTTCTTAAAATCTCCTATTTCACAGTGTTTTAATAAGAATAATTGTTTTAAAAAAGGAAACAATCTCCAACTATGATTGTATAGTTTTTTTATTCTTCCGTTTAGTTTTTTAAGCTTTTTCATGGTGCATTTTTATGCTTTTATATTCTAACACATTTAGAATGTTATATTAATCAACAAATTATTGTATTGTTATGAAATGTCTATTATTTATAATGTTTTAATGTATCTGTCAATATAGCCCACTATTTATTTTTGATTCTGCATGTTTTCTATTATTTTATCATTTCTCTCAAGTATCTTTATATTTAGAATTTATCACATGGAGACTGTCTGGACCACACCAGCAATGCTTAGGGATTTCTCCTCGTTCTGCACTCATGCGGTGCTTGGGGGACCACATGGGATGCTGGGGATCATCAAGCCCAGGTTGGCTGGGTGGAAGGCAAGTGCCTCACCTGCTGTACTATCACTCCAGTCTCCTGCTCTATTTCTTCATATCCTTCATTGCCCCTCCTGAAAGTCAGCAGATTAAAATCTTTTGTAATGTTTATCATCGTATTTATAGACAATAGCTGTCAACTCAGTATTTTGTTCTTTGCTCACAATGGTTATAAAATATATAGTATATATGGGGCTGGAGCAATAGCACAGCGGGTAGGGCATTTGCCTTGCACGTGGCCAACTCAGGTTTGATTCCCAGCATCCCATATAGTCCTCTGAGCACTGCCAGGAGTTAATTCCTGAGTATATGAGCCAGGAGTAACCCCTGTACCCCTGTACATTGCTTGGTGTGACCCAAAAAGCAAATATATATATATATATACATATATATAATATAAACTTTCCACCTCCTTCCTCCTTTTTCCTTCTTGGATTTAATAATTTCCTTTTTGTACGTCACTTGGGCATTTGCTTTGCATGCGGCTGACCCAGGTTCAATTCCTCCGTCCCTCTTGGAGAGCCCGGAAAGCTACAGAGTGTATCCCGCCTGCGTGGCAGAGCCTGACAAACTACCCCTGACATATTCAATATGCCAAAAACAGTAACAACAAGTCTCACAATGGAGATGTTACTGGTGCCCCTCAAGCAAATTGATGAACAACCAGACAACAGTGCACTGCTATACTTAGAAGATATCCAGCTCTGTTAGTTTTTATTTTGTTTTATTTGCTTTACTCCTCTAGCCCCCTGACCTACTTTGCTATACTGCTCCTAATTTTTGCTGTTTAGCTCCTTTCCAATGTCTAGTTTCACAACTGTCCCACACTTTACTTTTTGTGTGTTGACATTGTTGCTTCCTGGAACCCACTGTTTGTATATGATTTGTTGTTTACTTTTATTTAGAGGAGTAAATTATCTGAGTTGTTCTGAGAAAAGATGAAAGTATGTCTATTAACTTTTGCCATCTAACAACTCACCCCAACCCTAGTGGCTTAGAACAGTCTTGTCGGTGCAAATCTGCAGGATTGACTGCTTTGGTTATTTTATTCTAAACTTGTATCAAATGCCTGGCTGGGCTTGGAGAATCTAGGATGCCTCACTCCTGAGTCTAGGACTTTAGGTAGGGGGTGAAGGTAGCTGGGACCTCAGGAAGTCTCTCATCCTTGGAGGCTAGCCCAGTCTTCCTCTTAAAGATCTCTGTGTACCAATGGTATGTGAGTGATGTGAGTGAAGAAATAACTGCAGTACTGTCCGCCTGTTGTTCATAGGTTTGCTCGAGAGGGCACCAGTAACGTCTCCATTGTGAGACTTGTTGTTACTGTTTTTGGCATATCAAATACGCCATGGATAGCTTGCCAGGCTCTGCCAATCAGGCAGTATACTTGGGTAGTATACTTGGGTAGCTTGCCGGGCTCTCTGAGGGACTGAGAAATGGAACCCCGGTGGGCCACGTGCAAGGCAAACGCCCTACCCGCTGTGCTATTGCTCCTATCAAGGAACAAAGAGTAGTAAACAGAATACTTTCACTTAGGAATGCATGAGTTTTTTTTTTTTTGTGTGTGTGTGTGTGTGTGTGTTGTGCCACATCCGGAAGTGCATTACTCCTGCCTCTGTGTTAAGGAATTCTTCCTGAGAGTGTTCGGGGATCCACATTCGGTACCTAGAACCGAACGGGAACGTCAACTCGCAAGGCAAGCACCTCACCTCCTAACTCTAGCCTCACCTAACTGTTTCAGTCTGGAAGTGACGCACACCACTTCCATTCACAGCACACTAGCCAGAACTGCACGTGCAGCTTCCAGAAAGAGTGCAGGGAAATAACACGTAGAGGCTTGAGGAGAGGGGTACCCACAACGGGTATTCAGCAGTTGTCACTGTCGCAACCGACTGTTTTTGCCACACACGTCCATTTGCTCCGTTATTGTTTAATTTTTTTCATCCAATAAATATAAAATGCCTGTTTGTGCGAGGCATTTCTAGAGAGGCGGGCAGGCAGGGGGCAGAGGCTGCTGGACCTGGGTCCTCGAACGGGGCAGGGCAGGGATGCCCAGACGCTGGCCGGGGATTGGCTGGGCATAATCCGGGGATAGTCTGGAGATGCTCTGGGTTTGCCGGCACCCTGCCCCTCCCCGCCTCACCCCACCTTGCGCGCAGGAGGCGGCGTCTCCAGTTCCCCTGGAATAGAGGTCGCAATGGCAAGGTCACAAGTTGACTCAGAGATCAACTTCCTTGGCGTGAGCGGCAGCCGGTAGCACGAACCCCCGCACTCCACCCAGGACAGCAGCCCTGTGGGCTGGCAGACGGCACAGCCCCTCTGGACCCGGTTCAAGGCCCGGACAGGGTTCCCCAGGCCCGCGGACTCCTGCTCGCACTGCTTGCCGGGGCAGCTGTGCTCCTGTGCACAGTGCGGCCTAGGCAGCCGGGGCGGGCAGCGACCAGGCAGGAGGTGAGGGTGTCCGCAGGGGCCAGGTTGCACGGGGCATTCGAGCAACCCACCCTGGCGCTGGCCGCTGTAGGAAAAAGTGTCGAGGGGCAACACGCTTCCCGTGGACACACTTGTGGCCGAGACAGGACTAGTCTGCGAGCTGGTCGCAATCCTCCTCGCGGTGGCACTCAGGTCCGGGGATGGTGTTGAGCTGGCAGATGCCATGAAGTGCACGAGGGCACCAGAGCGTCTGGCAGGGCGCGCAGCCTGGCACCGGGCCGGCTTCCTGCAGCTCGTTGTTGATGCTACAGTGTACGCGGCTGCCAAGGAGGACCTGCGGCGGCGGCAGGCACTGAGATTCCCGCCCACGGACATCCTGCCCACGTGGAGGGGCTGCTGGCCGTTCAGCGTGGAGTGTTTGCCGAAGCTGGCCGTGGCCAGAGGGTGACCAGCTCGATGGCGTGGAGCTGCCCGTCATGGATCATCTTGGCGCTGTGGATGGCTGAGCTGGGGCAGCTGCCTGGGTCTTAGCTGCCGCGCACGTGGCCTGGGCACAGCTCTGCTGCCCTGAGGATGCGGTCCCCACTGTGCAGGTACGTGCACCCATCCGTGAAGTTGACGCTGAGCAACTTCTTACCTCCCCCGCCCCCAGACATTGGCACAGGGCTGGGTGCCAAGCTCTATGTAGTTGGCGTCGTTCTGGCTCGCAGTCCCCTCACTCAGGCTCTTGGGAGCAGGTGGGTCTGGAGGGCCCTCGCGGAGCTGCCCTGTAACCCCTGACTTGTTCCCAACACTGAGCCCCATTCTGGCAGCCATTGCCTGGTCACTCACCCCCTGCATAGCCCGAGGCACACTCACACGAGGATCGGTCAGGGGTGCCCACACTCTTGGCCTCATACTGATATGGCAAGTTGAAAGCCAGCGGCTCTGCAGGGATCCGGGCAGGTGGGGTGGGAGCACTTGTGAGGGCAGTGGAGGAGGGAGAGTGGTATGAATCAGTATGATCGCAGCAGAGTTCTTTCTGCTCTCCCCCTTGGGCCCTGCCCTTGCTGGGTGGAGGAGTGGGGGTGTCAGTAAGGAAACCGGCGCCACAGGGCAGGACACCTGCACAGTCTAGCTGAGGAGGGGGTCGGTGACCTGTAGGGGTGAGGAGTGTCGGGATGGTGTAGCATGGAAGGGACCAGCGGTCATTGTTGTGATATGTCCCGAGGAAAACAAAGATCCATCTAAGTTCCCATTTCAAAAGTCTGTGTCCAGGTTTCCCCATATGATGGCACAATCTCAAGTTTTGTTCAGATTTTAAATGAAAAGGTAGATCGACATCTATTTTCTAAAAATGGAATGAAATACAAGCAGGAAGCAGATGCCAGCAAGGGAAATTCCCAGCAGTGGCTGGCACATCTCATTTCGGAACTCTGAAGCATTGCTCGGTTGCCCTGCAGAGAGTCCCCTGCCCGTGGTTGCAGTCTGTTCCCAGGGCAGGCTTGGTCTACTTCCTCTCAGAGAAGAGGATTCTTGCTCACTGTTCTTAGTGTTGCCAGGAGTTTCTCCAGACTTTCAACATATTTTAAGTGATGTAGAATATGTCTCATGGAGTCCACATGAGTTTTTAATTTTATTTGGGGATCTATACCCACCAGCGTGCACAGGACAGGGACCATGTCCTAGGGTTCAAACATGGCCCTTCCTCATGTGAATCATGCACTCTAGCTCTTCAAATTATTTCTCGTTACCTGCGTAGCTTTTTAACTAAGCTCTTACCTGGGGAAGGCTGAAAGCCCAGAAATAGGGAAAGTTCACATGTTCACATACACACGTGGTCCATGCTTTATTTTTTTTTACTGTGACTCTCAAAAGTCTGGTGGCCTTTCTATGTTGTTGCTGCTGATCTGCTTGATCCCTAAGAATCACACCCATAGTTTGATATAAGCTGTTTTCATATTCTTAATTTTCATATACCATGTCTCTCTGGCTAAGGAAAACTCCCAGAGGCGATGCCATCCAGGAGAGAAAACTGTGTCATTGTTAATTCACATTTTCCAGGAAGCACTTTGGGGGATAGGGAGGAGCCCCGGCTGGCTGGATTAAGGATTCTGGAAGCCATTCCCGGAAATGCAAGATCCTTGCCCTTCTTAACCATGACAGTTATGTCCTCAGAAGCCACCTAACAATGCTGGGAGTTCATGATGTCCCAGGGATTGCATTTGGGGGTTTCTGCAGGCAAGGTATCTGGGTTACACTTTTGGGCTATCTCCCAAGACCCTGAAGCACTTTCTTTGCTAATCAGTTTTGTCATTTTAAATTTTTTATTTGAGGCCCTATGATTTACAAAATTATTTATGATTGAGTTTCAGGCATACAATTTTCAAATACCAATCCTGCCACCAGTGTCCACTTCCTTCCACCTCCACTGGTGTCCACTCCTTCCACTCCCTTGCTCCGGTCTGCTCAGCCTATCTCTAGGGCAGGCACTGCCTTCCCCTCCCCTCCCTTGTTTTTAAGGCACTGTGGTCTACAGCACTGTTACTGGTAGGGTTTCATGCCTACCACTTTACTACCGTCCAGCATCTGCTCCACCTCCAGAGAGACTACTTTCCTCCACCATTTTTGTAGTGTTGTTTCCCTCCACCCCCCAGTGACAAGCTTCCTACTAAAGACCAGTTCTCTTTTTCTTTGTTTCTATCACCCTTGGGCATTTGCTATTCCCTTACTATGTTTCTTTATCTCCCGCATACATGAGAGAGATCATACTGTGCAGGTCTCTCTCCCTCTGACTAACTTCACTCAGCATGATACCCCACAGATCCATCCATATAGCAGCATCGCCATTGGTTAGAATAGATTAAACTACCCCTCAGTAACAATTTCTAAATTTCAGTGGTTCATGACAGCAAAAGATTTCTGACTCCCTAAAGTTCACTTAGTACCGGGGGTAAGACCTTGCAAATAGAACCCTGGTTTGATTCCCAGCACCATGTATGTTCCCCCAGCAATGCCAGAAATAACTCCTGAGCACAGAGCTGGGAGTAAACCCTGAGCAGACTGAGCACAAACAAATACAAAACCAAAATAAAAAAAAATGTTTTACTTCTTGCTGGACTAAATGAAACTTCAACTATGTTATAAATAGTGACATGCTTAAAATTGAAAGAGGATAAGGATATTCCCAACAAGAAGACTCTATTAATAAGACACATGTTGGGAATTAATGAAGATATTATATAAATATGAATGTTCTGGTCTAAGCCTGAGAAAAGGTATAGACTCAAATTTGTTTTAAAATTTAATCTTTTTGTTGGAGGGCTTCACGCCTAGTAGTGTATAGATGGTGGTGGTGGTGTTGTGTGTGTGTGTGTGTGTGTGTGTGTGTGTGTGTGTGTGTGTGTGTTTGGAGGGGGAGGAGAGAAGGCAAGTGATCTTTTGGATAGAACTGAAGGCTTTGCACACCCATGCAAGTACTCTGCTCTGCAACTTGCATTACCTCCTCAACCCTTAAAAAAATACTTTAAAAGAAAAGGTAGAGTAATAATGAGTAACACTCATTTGGAAAGAACAGAAGGTTTATGAGTGAAATCACAAGAAATAATTTTTGGGTTAGTAGAAAAGAACCAGATGGCAGAAACTATGAAATTGACTCATTTAAATTAATTCTTGAAACAGTTGGCCCAAACTTAACTTTTAAGAACAGTTAGACATTTGAAGTTAGGTTCAAATTGTCAGAGATCAAATTGCTAATTGTAACATCAAAATGAGATTTGTTTGATCATTGTGTTGAAAGTCTGAAGACTGTTTTGGGAAGGGAATAATGAGATACAGATGTGTGGCTTTGCTGTGAGTCTGCCTGCATTCAGATTCTTGGTTTAGCCATTGCTGCTTATTTAAAATATTTTTTCTATCAAAGTTGGCCTAAAATTAATATTCAGTTTAGGGGAGTCTGTGGATATCATGTGAAATAATGCATGTGTAATACTTGAAATTTAATACTTAGTATGTCTTTAATAGTCTGAGAGATATTTAGTTAAGCATTATAAGAAATAGTAATCTTGGTCAACTGACCAATAGACTTTGTGGCATTGCTACTCTAAGATAAAGTACACCTTATTTGTTGAATTCTATTTTTAAAGTTTTAAAGCTTTAATTTTATTTCGCAAACATCATTTTTCTCTCCTTGACTTTTTTGTTGCTTGAGAATTTTAGAGTCTGATATGGTTCTAGATTTGACTTTTTTAGTCCTAAAATAGTTCTTCAATCATTTCCTCAAACTTCTTTATTATTAGAAATTCAACAATATGAGTGAAATAGGGCACGAGATATAAGATGATGGAGGGAATAAGGCATATAATTTTGGAGTTCTAGTTATGATCACTTAGGTCTGCATTTTTGGACATAATGACACTGGACTTAAAAAAGCAGAAAGTCACCTATTCATTAAGTAATACTTCTCCTAGCTTCATAGCATTATATTATCTTTATTACTTTTTTAAAGAACCTCTAAAGCTTAATATTAATTTAAATATGACCCATTAGAATGTCACTGACTTCCAATATTAAAATATTGATGCACTTTAAGGATAAATCTTGGAAAGAATAGACATGTGAAATAGGACAAATTTAAGGAAAGCAAAATAAAATCACAAATGACATCTAGTGAAAAAACCTTGAAAGAGAATTGTCTTTAATTAGTTCACAGTTGGAGATGGTTCATACTGCCTATTTTAGTTAAGTCTTTCATTTGGGGAGAAACAAGCTATTTAACTTTCAGGATGCTTGCGGGTAGTTGGGGAACAACTTGAATCCCCTATCTTACTGAATAAAACCTTCAATATAGTGTAACTTCGATATATTTAAAAAATTCTATAAAATATCAATTTATTGACATTTGTTTTATATACAATCACAATAAAGAAGAAAATTTAGTAAACTCTAAACTCACTATGGACATTGTGAATGAGTCACTGATACTTATTTTAGTTTAAAAATTACCTCAGGAGCATTGCTGAATGGATTTTTTTTTACGTGTAATTTAGATAAGGTCTAAGCTTATGTCTTTTGGAAAATCATATTTTGGTTAAAATATGTGATAACATTTTTGTAAGCAACCTAAGTTTTAATAGAAATTATATTAAATAGATTAAGTACTTTGGTGTTATAAAGCTCTATGAACAGGTATGGCACATTTAGAAAAGAATAATACTTATAATGATAGTCCATAAGTCTACTACCCTTGCTAAAACTTGATTTTTTAATTGCTTATAATCAGGACCTATTCTGAGTTCACGTCAGATCTATATACTTCAAGTATAATAATGTTGAAGAACATTTTTTTATTACAGATTTCTATAATGTTGACATAATAGTGTTGAAGAGCACTCTTTTATTTCAGATTTCATGAGAACAGTAGCATTGTTTCCAGAATTGACTAAGCCTATTGGAAAGTGTACTATAAATTGTAATTTTAAGCATTTTCAAAGATTTTACTCTAATGATATCTTAGTTATAATGTATTTATCAATAAAAATGTATAGAGTCAGCGTAGAAGACTCAGTGAATACATTTTTAGAGACATATTTCCTCTTGACAAAGGATGTGATGAGAAAACATACCTAAGGATAGGCAGGTAGCGTCCTTGGTTTTCACTTATTTTCTGCTCTTCAATGCTTTGTGTGTGCATTCAAGGAAATTTTTGTTTTATGCTCATCTTCATCTGAAAGAGATGTTCTGATTTCATGTTCTCATACCATATACTTATTCTCATTCTCAGAATTCAATTGAAATTCATTATTCTGAATACTGGTATGCTGGCTGCTTGCTTTGCTTAACTGGACCAAGAGTTTCTATGGACCTAAAAATACATGATTATTTCTATAATTTAGGTTATTTCTCTTCAATTTCAAAATTCTATCCATTTTGAACTATATTTCTGCGAATTTTTGGAAGAATAATATAGATATTAGAGCAAAGGCTTCCTCAGACTTAAAGTAGCAAATATATTATACCTTTTTTCAAACTTTAGTATTGCATGTGTAATGAATGACCTGTAACATGCCTAGTCACCTCAGGAAATAAGATGAAAAGAAGGTGGTTATTTAGATATTTTTGCTTTCTCTGTTTTGAGGTTTCTTTTTTAAAAAATTAAATATTTTTATTTTGTTTAGGAATATTTCATATCATTCATCTAACCTAATGTTCATGTTGTTTTGTTTTGTTTTTGGATTCCACTTGGTGATGCACAGGGTTTACTCCTGGCTCTGCACTCAGAAATTACTCTTGGTGGTACTCGGGAGACCAAATGGGAGCTGGGAATCAAACCTGGGTTGGCCGAGTGCAAGGCAAATACCCTAGCCCCTGTGCTATTGCTCCAGCCCCTAATGTTCATTCTCAACACATGAATTTTAACTCTCCATCACTCACTGCTATCATTCAACTTATCACCCAGTAAATCATCAGAGCATCCCCTCTCCTGATATGTCTGCATTACCAACATTCAGGTTCTAAAGTGAGCTAATTATTTGCTAATAAAATTTGCTGGGCTTCAAAATCGTAGACTTCCATTTTTTATTTCCCCTCTCAGAGTTGATTGTTCAGCATAAAATTTAGGTTACTCTTTCCTCTTCATTATTTTACTTCTAACTGTCCTACTCAAAATCTTGCATTGGTAGATGATTATCTATAAATAAGTGCCAATAACTTTAAATACCCCAGAGAGAGGCTTTCCATGTTCTGGCTATTTTTTAGTTTTGGCACTGTTGGCATGTAGGCCAGATAATCCTTTGCTGGGATGCTAACCTGTGTATTGGAGGTCTCTACCCATTAGATACCAACAATGTCTCTCTCTATTTTGAACAGCAAGATGTTTCCTTTTTATTTTAAAGCTGGTCTTTATCTTTCTTTAGAACTCTACTGTGTGTTTTCTCAACTTTCTGTCATCCATGCCTTTCTATTTTACTGGAAATCCCTGCCTTTATTTCACTCTCTCTTCTTGAAGACTCCTCAACTATTTTATCTCAAAGCAGATCTCCTTGAAAACCATGTAATATTTTCAGAAATTAAAGGAGAGATTTTTCATGAGACAGAACTAGCTTTTAGGGTAGTCACTAGTTTTGTAAATTAGAACAGGTTGTTTAACTTCAGTGACTTTGAACATTTCTCATGTTTCAAATTGGGGAAATACTAAAGAGTAAATTGAATGAGACAATTTTCTTGACATCAGCTTTTACCATTGTGCCTTCCAGAGCACCTACTGTGTGCGTTGTTTGTAGGGTACCTAGTTGCACTCCACAGCTTTTCCTTTGTGTATAATTTGCTTTCTCTTAGCAGCTAAGGTCCCTTTACACAGCGCTTGCATCTTTCTCTACTGGAGGAGACCCTGAGGATAGAACTGGGAAGCTGATTTAGGCCATTTCCACTGACAAATCAATAGCCAAACCATAGTTAAAATGATGATACCTCATCTAAAGTCACCGGTCTCTGTCAGAAGAAGGTCAAGCCTCTTTTGCACCTTCTCCCTGGACCATGACCACTGGGAGCTTTTTCGTTTTCTTTTTTTTTCATTTTGGGTCACACCCGGCGATGCACAGAGGTTATTCCTGGCTCATTTGCTAAGGAATTACTCCTGTTGGTCCTCAGGGATGCTGGGAATCGAACCCGAGTCTGCCACATGCAAGTCAAATGCCCTAGCTGCTGTGTTACCACTCTAGCCCCACCACTGGGAGCTTTACTAGAGATTTTGCCTGTTCCATAAAGCTAAGGTGCCCACCTGGAATGTTATTGCTGAAAAGCCCTGAGAGTGACAATGACTGCATTCTAGACTAATTATATACATTATATACATTCTGAGATAATGGTGTGCAAGGGCATCATCATTATAGAATGTATATACTTTTTTTTTTTTGCTTTTTGGGTCACACCTGGCAATGCACAGGGGTTACTCCTGGCTCTGCACTCAGGAATAACCCCTGGCAGTGCTCAGGGGACCATATGGGATGCTGGAAGTCAAACCTGGGTCGGCCACATGCAAGGCAAATGCCCTACTCACTGTGCTATGGCTCCAGCCCCAAGAATGTATATACTTTTAACAGAAATTGGGTGTCTTCTTAATCCTAATGGTGTCCTCTAGCACATTTTGTGACCCAGAGCAGCTCTCTTGGATTACCAACCACTTTACACATTATTGCCACTGGTACTTGCTTCTGTCATCATTTTAATTTCTATAGAACTGTGGTTTCTGTCACCTTCAAAATAAAAATCTGAGTGTATTCTTTGGCATGTGTATTCTGTAATGAACTTTCATTACTTCTCTGATTTGATTCCCTATTACTGTGTCTACCTTGCTTACACACATGGTTTTACTTAGACTCTTCTGCCTGTGTCTTGAACGTTCCAGTTCCTTAATGGCTTAGTGGTCTTTGAACACCCTTTACTCAGTGACAGTTGTTCCTGTTTCTCATCTTTTCCTGTTTGGGTCCTTTTTGTCAATGTTACTCCTCTGAAAGTTTTGTTGATAATCTAATCTCAAGAGCACTTTTTCATAGGTCCCTACGTTTTAAGTACCCAATTCCATACAAAAAGGAGCTTAAACCATGGCTTGGAAGCTGGTCTCACATGCTGGGGAAAAAGACAGCTCAGATAGAGAAGGGAACACCAAGTAAAATGTGGTTGGAGAACCCTCCTGGGAAGGGAGATTCGTGCTGAAAGGAGACTAGAGACTGAACACAATGGCCACTCAATACCCCTAT
The DNA here is from genome assembly GCF_027595985.1 of Sorex araneus. Classification (NCBI taxonomy): domain Eukaryota; kingdom Metazoa; phylum Chordata; class Mammalia; order Eulipotyphla; family Soricidae; genus Sorex; species Sorex araneus. The sequence continues at coordinate 343,696,297 of NC_073303.1, read as the reverse complement.
TGCAAACCACAACACCCAATTGGAGAGAGAGAACAAAAGAGAATACCCTGCCACAGAGGCAGGGTGGGGTGGGGGGGGGAGATGGGATTGGGGGGTGGAGGGATACTGGGCTTATTGGTGGTGGAGAATGGGCACTGGTGGAGGGATGTGTTTGCGAACATTGTATGAGGGAAAACCAAGCTCGAAAATGTGTAAATCTGTATCTGTACCCTCATGGTGATTCACTAATTAAAGAATAAAATAAATTTTAAAAAAAGGAGCTTAAAGCACATAATACATAGATTGTGTTGAGACTTCTGTAATGTTGGAGGCTCTCCCTACATCATCTTTGTACACACAAAGACTCATCTTAATTGTCTGGATTTTTATTTTTTGTTTTCCTTTTTTTGAAATAATCAGGTTAGGATTACTAAATGTTCTCTCTGACTCCGCAAAGCTGTTCAGAAAGGTGTTATTCTTGTTTGCCCTAGGACTCTACATTTAGTCTTCACTAAAATTGGCTAATAAGTCTTGGAAAGTAAATATTTAAGTGAAAAACCTGTAATGGTTTGAATAGGTCCATGAATAAGATCATTTCTTTCACTATCAGTCATGGTTTTTCTTCTCATCAATGTTATAACAAAGTGACTCTAAATGAAGCAGCATTACTCAAGGACATACTGTACTTGTAGAAAGAGCACTGTGTGAAATTGCTGTAGGATTTGATAGAAGAACAAAACATAGCACACATTATTTTAATACTAAAATGAGATTTAGGCAACAAGTGCTAAAGAACTCTCTGAAAGGCGTTTATGTTTTGAGCAGCACATATTTTCCCTTTGTACTTAATTCTTTGTTTTCCTATAATGTAATATAACCTGTAGGTATTTCTTGGTATTAAATTCTTAGCATAGAAGCAATAATTCTAGAATATGAAGGGTTTTATCATTTTATTTTGTGAATCCTACTTATTTCATAAATAGAGAATATTTTATGATGTGTTTGGGCCTTTGTTTAAACGAGTTATTATTTTTCAGATGATTAAGGTTAGTTTATTTTTATGACTGTTGAGGTTCTCAAGTATGTTAAAAAGCCCTTGTAATTTTCCATAGAAATTTCCAAATTCTATCTATGATTATTTGCTAGTGTACTTACACATATTCACACAAATGCCACAAAAAATTCTCAAAAATTTCATTTTTGTAGATTACATATATGTATACCAATTTCTATTGTACTTCTATTTTATATTAATACAAAAATGAACATTTCACATATTAGTGAGATTTCAAAAATAAAGTGACAATATATCATTTTTATGATTACATTGACTATTCAGAGCCTGGCAAGCTACCCGTGGCGTATTGAATATGCCAAAAACAGTAACAATAAGTCTCACAATGAGAGACGTTACTGGTGCCCGCTCGAACCAATCAATGAGCAACGGGATGACAGTGATGATTACATTGCTTTAAATTATTCATTAAAAAGACAAATACATTTCATTCTTCATTATATGACTGAAACAGAGAAAACAATTTTTAAAGCAATTAGTCAGGAGGCAGAGAAGTAGTACATTGGGTAGGGCATTTGTCTTGCATACATCCCACCTGGTTTTGATCCCTGGCACCACATATGATTCCTCAAGCCTGCCAGGAGTGATTCCCGAGTGCAGAGCCAGAACTAATCCCTGAGCACTCCTGGATGTGCCCCCCCCCCAAACAACATAGTTGGTAGTATTACATCAGAAATTTTTGCTGTATTTTTTGGGGGGAGAGGGGTAGAAATGGTTCCACGCCTGGCAGTGCACAGTGTGTCCTCCTGGCTCTGCATTCAGAGATCCCTCTTGGCAGGGGCAGGGTGACCATATGTGATGCTGGAGATCTAACTCTGGTTGGCTGTGTGCAAGGTAAATGCCCTACCTGCTGCACTATTGTTCCATTCTGATGCAAATGTATTTTTGAAACACTATTTTGTTTTTGTTTTCAAGACACATCCAGTGGGGCTCAGGGGCTACTCATGATTCCTAAAACAGAAGTTGCTCCCAGCACTGTTCCGGGGAGCATGTGATTCCAAGAATTGAATCCCATGCGAAGCATGTGCTCTGGCCTTTAAATAATCTCCCTGGTTCTTTTATTTTTTAATTTTTGGGGTTTAAGACAATACTTATTGATGCTCAGGGGTAACTTCTGCCTCTACTCAGGAATCACTTCTGGCTGGGGTTGCAAACCTGAATGGGACGCCAGGGATGTAACCTAGGCTGGCCACCTGCAAAGTGAGTGCCCTATCCACTGTATTATTTCTCCAGTACTCCCTGGTTAAATTAAAACTATTCCCCCCCCAAAAAAAACTACTTAATTTTTGTTATTAGACAAATAACATTATGAAGGAACATATAATTATTTTGTATGTAAATAAATTAATTTAATTATAAATAAATATTTTGGCAAAAGTTGCATAAAACTTGTACTTTTGATGTACATATTTTCTTTATTTTGATGTTATAGAAAAGAAGTGAGTTGAAAGAAGAATCATTAGAATTGTTTCACTAAAATATTTTTATTTTCTTTTCATATAGCCTCTAAGTATTGAGTATTCTATATTTGTATAGACACACCTATAGATACACGTGCATATACATATGCACATTTCATATATGTATGAATATCACATTTGACAAGTTGCTTTTGATTTTTTAAATGTTGCCTATTGTCTATGTTATAAGGATATCTCTACTGAACTTTTCTTAAATTAACTCCTTACTTTTTTTATTAAGTGTTAAACTAATGAACCTTCCAGTGAAAAGAAACCATTATGTGTACTTTCAAAAGTATATAAAGATTAGTTTTTTTTCATATAGAGGAGGTAAATCTTATTTAGTAAGATTAACATCAAAATGTCTCAATAACTGATCGATAACAACCACATATCTACTGAATATTGTTAGAATAGCAGAGCATCCATATGGAAATATTTTGCACTTAATAACAATGTCCAATTAATGCAAATGATAATACCATTATACTTCTCATATGTATTTTTCATTTTAACTTTTATGTAGTCAGACCAGTTATCCTTATATTTATATCATCAATGTGTAGGTTCAAATTTCCTGAGATTAAATGGTTTATACAAAGAGAGAAGGGACTAGAGAACTGATTCCAAGTGTACACCTGTCCACTCTCCATTACTTCATTGAATTGAAGAGCTGCTCTGTTTTAGCCTTCTTTAGGTAGAGAAGAATAAAGTGCCTGGGAGCAAAATGCTCCGGACATGGCTCCCACTAATTGCTTGTGTGATTGTGACTCCCAAATCTTGCACCTTCTATTTGGCCAGTAGCTACATCTATGATGATAACATTCTTAATTTAGCTTATGGATAAACAGGGATGCAGAAACTAAATCCACCTGATTTGCTATGGAAATTGGTTGTCTAAAGTAGAAACCACATATCCATTGAGAAGGAAGTCTAGTAAATTAGTTGATGCCTGGAAATAATTGCTTTTCCAGATAGGCTTATAATGGATTTATGAAGTATAAATAGAACATAAAACAAAGTAACCTAGTTAAAAGATGTAAATGTTTTGAATTCTTGTGTTCATAGAGCAAAAACCAGTACACATATATGAAGTACTCTTTAAGAAAAAATTTAATAGAAATATGAATTTTAAAGATGTAACTTTTACAAATGCTACAGGATAAGTTTGCATTAGTATTGATATCAAATCTCTTGAGACACAAGCATTTTTCTTAATTTTTGTAGTTATTTATTTTGCTTCAGACTATTTTATGTAAAAAGTTAATGTTATAAACCAAATATATTATTATACCCGGTTTCTCTTCAGATAAAACTAAACATATTATTCACTTTAACAGAGAGCACATAATAGAATCTCCATGAATGCAAGTGGATGAATGGAATGAATAGGGTAATCTATTCCATTTAGATATTGGCATTTTTCATCAGTTTCATATTGTAGCAGAAGTAGGGATATTTTAATTTCAGACTGATATCTTTCTTTGACTCTCCTTTTCACTGTCACTCATTCTAGATTCAGATTGGTCTCACACAGAGTCTAAGGGTTTGAATTCATTGTCCATCATGTATTACCTTCTTTGATTCTTTGCTTACCAACTGGGAGTGAAATCATCCAGTATTTATTTCTTCATCTGATTTATTTCAACAGTGATGAGAAATATTGTTATTTTGGTGCCAGGTGTGGTGCACTGTATACCTAATGTATAAATATTTACACTATTGTAAACCATATGACCTCAGTAAAAGAAAATGGTACCATAAAGAATTATATTACATTTACATGTCTTGCAAATTATGAATAAGAAATACAAAGTCAGGAACATTATATATTTGCTCACCTCTATTGTTTTAATGAAAAAGATAGCTTGTCATAAAGTCTAGGCAAATATATATTAGATAAATGAATAATCCCATGTATGTTTCTTTTTGTATATTGATATTTCTGCACTTACCACTTAATTCTAATAGAATATTTATAATAAATGCAATGAAAAATTAATAACTTTTATCATTTGCATAAGACAGAAAAGTCAGAATTACAATAAAAATTAAATTTTACTGAGCTCGCAGGCTTTTTTAGTGAAACACATGTTATTTCATAATGGACTTTCATTTCTCCTAGCAGGCATTTGGTGACTCCCAAGGCTTGATCCTGGAGGTCATACAATATAAATTATTTGTACTTTTTATTTTATTGCTAAATCCAATCTTTACTATTCAGGTTAATGGATCAGCATAGTCTCACCCTCCTGAAGTCAGGGGTAAAAGCTATACTGGTCAGAAGCTGTCCTTGGAACTGGAGAACATTACCTTTGGCAGTAGTGTAGTATAGGAGGATCTTGTCTTCACATTTACACTTGTGCCGTATCAGAGTAGACAGGTGTGGTCAGTGGTTTGTCATTTGGCTTCTTATATCTTCTTGTTTACATCTGACACTCCCATCCCCACTCTGCCTGGTAACTATTCCAAGGAGACTAAGTCTCTTTGAACTTACTTTTCAATACTAAGAGCCAAGGATCAGATTTTCTACTTCCTCACTGTATGTTACATATATGAGTCTTGCTGGATATTTTTGGATAATTTTTAATCACTGATAAATGCATTCTGAAAAGACCTTTCCATTTTTCTCCAAAATAGTCAACTAAAATCAGTTGAATAAATAAATCTTCTGTGGAAAAGAATTAGGATCTGTTTCCAGAAGAGGGGCTTAACACAGAATTAGAATGAAACGAGATCAGTTCTTCACACCAGTCAGATGCAATGATTGATGTCCAACTTTTCCATCAACAAGCTAGGCAAACTTCATGAGATGCGGGGGACCGAGATGACTTGGTGGAGCACCAGTCTTACAGTCACGCGATGCTGGCTCCTTTGCCTGCCTGGCCTCAAACGCTGAGTGCAGTGCCGGTGCTCTGGTTTTCTGGGATCTGCAGCATCAATCTCCAGAGCAGCTCATCAAATGTGTGTGAGCAGAAAAACCACAACTAGAGACAGCACCCCCAGTTATCCTGATACGGAAAACAGCAAAGAAAAGTGAGGGGGTGTGGGTGGGGGCAGGGACAAAACAAATCTTGATATATGGTCAAAGTAAGCAAATTAAAAAATTTGTCAGGCAAATTTTGAATTTATTTGACAGCATTGGTGAGATCTCCCAAGAACTCAAATTATGTTCATCCCAAAAGAGACCATTGTTCTGAGAATGGAAAGGGTGCCCTATGAAAGAAACAGATCAGGTTTCAGACAAAAGGGCATCATTTTGTAATTTTCATTTTCTTCTTTTAATTGTATGTATGTATACTTTATCAACAGTCTTAATTTAGCATCTCTTGCTATATCAGATAGAATTTTGCATACTTCTCCATATTTAAAAATCATATGATTATTAATAATAGCTTAATTATATGCTTTATTATAAAATGTGAAACTATTTTATGTATGTCATGCAATTAGTCCTACTAAATGTTACATATTATTTGCCAATACTTTGGCCAAGAAAGCTTAAAATGAAAATAAAAATTTGAGATAGATATTTTCAAAGCTAAATTTTGTCACAGCAGCAAATCTAAGGTATCTGTGTATTTTTATTAGTGACAAAATTAATGAATATTTAAATATCTTGCATTCTATTTTCAGTATACATTTATATGTTATTGATATTCAGGGATTATCACTTTGATACTAAATATTTTAGAGGCAACATACTCTAATGATGATGGATTGTTAAGAATATATTTTTTCCAAAATAGCACACTTTTTAAATGTTTTATTTTAATGGAATGGCAGTTTAGTTTGCAATACAATAATTAGAACTTCTCAAATTATAAACCGAATATATATACATATATTTTCAAAATAATACTTAAATTGGTTTGACTCCAAGCTTATTTCATTTACTTCACCATCCTAGTCCTGCTAACAGAGAAACATGTGAAACTCAATGTATGCAACATTAGAAGAAAAATTCTTAACATAAAAGCTTACATTATTAGCTGTTAAATACTTAGTAGGTGAAAGGAAGAAGATAGGGAAGGAAGAGAGGAATGAAGAAGGGAAGAAAGGAAGGGAGGAAGAAAAGGAGAAAGAAGGGGAGGGGAGGGACAGGAGGGAAAAGAGGGAAGAAGAAAGGACAGAGAAATGAAGGAAAGGCAAAATCAAAGACACTTTTTCCTAACCTGGTATTAAACAACAAATTTTACATGTTTTCTCTTACATTGGGAGTTTTATTTCCCAATTCAAACCAGAATAAAAATAATCTTTAAAATTCAATTTAAAGCTTAATGGTTTTCCATACAATTCATTGTGTGATGACATACAAATTTATTATATCAAAATTAAAATAATTTTCTGCTTGCTGATCAATCTTCACAGATGTTTCACTGACATTTCAACAGCTCACATAAAATCATATTTAGGCTCTTTCCCTCTGCATTCTCTATAATAGCAAAACTCCTTTCTTCTCAGTGCTTTTGAGATTTATTCATGTAACTCCCATTAGAGTTAATTGGAGTTACTAACATAAATTCCACTTGCTCCAAATGGAGAATAGGTTTCTTTAATGTTGTTTTTATTTTTTAATAAGGTTAGACTTAAAATAGAATCTTGTATACAATTGTCTCTTTTGCTTTGGGAAATTAAAATGCCTTTAACAACTTTTAGGGTTAGGGAATTAAAATCTGTTGCAAACTTTTCTGTATTTTAATACTGTTGCATTACTACATCATCATTACAAATTGCAACTGGTAATGAAAGAAATAGAACAGTTAACTATTCAAGCATTTTTCCCGCAAGCCCCTACTATTTACAAACTACCTGTAGTTTTGGGTTGTACATGTGCATGTATATGTGTGTAATTACTCTGATAATAATATATTATTAACACTTTAGAAAATTGTATTGATTATTCTTAGCAATAAAGAAAAATAAATAGATGTCATTTATTGAGAGTACAGTTTCAAACTGAAGAAAAGCTCATTCTGTTTCAATGGATGTGGACTTAAAGCAAATGAATTACCATTAATTTTTATTATCTTTTTTACTTGCTTGTTATTCTTCCTGGATAATTTTATAAGTGCAGATAGTCTTAAATAGTGTCAAATATTTGAAATTAACTATTTTTTAAAAATACTAATGTATTTAGCTCACTAAAAGAAAACACCTTAAGTAATAGATGCAAGTCAGATTAAAAATGAAAAGACAAATTAAAGAGTCAGTGAACTTACTTTCAATAGTTTATCCTCTTTCCCAGATTATAGGAAGACCCTTTTTTTGTGCTGCATACATTCTTGAAAAGTTGTCTGTTACTAACAGCATTTCATATGTGATTCAAAGTCTGAGCTGGAGCGATAGCACAGCGGGTGGGGTTTTTACCTTGCACACAGCCGACCTGGGTTCGATTCCCAGCATCCCATATGGTCCCCTGAGCATCGCCAGGACTAATTCCTGAGTGCATGAGCCAGGAGTAAGCCCTGTGCAATGCTGGGTGTGACATAAAAAAAAAAAGGCAAATGTGCAAATGTGATTCACAACAAATTAATTTCACCCTAAATTTTCATCTTAGTTTTAGAAGCTTTTCCATGGAAAACAATTACAAAAGAATAATTCACTTTTTAAAAGCCCCTGTTTTGTTCATTTATAATCCCATCAGAGATAATTTACACAGCTAAAGCATACTTGAAATCCAGGCACTAAAAATAGTCGTTTAACAAATAAAACCAGAAATATTTCCCCCAAAATGAATCTGTTCTATTTACAGTAAGAACACATACACATACACAGACACAGACACACACATACACCACACACACAGAGAGACATGCACACACAGACACACACACCTCAAAGTAAACTTTGCATTTTGTGGCAACCTTGCAAAAAAAGCAGGGGTGTGGGGTGGGGAGGAGGAGTGCACAGAATGAATCTAGATATATACAAGACAAGGGAGCCAACGATTGTATTTTTTGATTTTTCAGTCCTGACTGAATAACTCAATCCATTATGTTTTCATGGTGCATTCTCATTTACAGATAAAGAGACTAAAGATAAATTAATTGCAAGTGCATATATAAAACTAGTAAAAGTCTACCAAGTTTGTATGTATTTCTCTAAAACAGTGATCCAGTGCTGCGAATGTTTTCTCAGAATGTTTAAATGCCATATAAAATACACAATCCAGGTAAACTGATATAAAATATACAATCCGGGCATTTTAAGATAGAGGGCCTGCTTTCTCAGGAGTCAGGGGCTCCTAATCAGTGACTAGGCCCTCCTACATCTGGAAAATAGCTGGCGCTGACAGTGCAATTAGTGATTCAATGCACTGGTCTTGGGATGCAGTACTTCTCAGGCCCTGTGGTGTCAGGTATTTCCTGGGCCACCCATAGGGCTTGCGGGGCCTCCAGGGCCACACTCAGCAGTACTTGGGTCCTCTTGGGCCACACCTATAAATTCCCCAAGTGGCCATACCGTAGAGCCATGGATTGTACAGCAGTTAACAGAGAACGAGACATGTACCCTAAGCAGTGTACTATCTCTCTGGTCTAGAATCCCTGTTTTGAATTATTGTTTGGAAATTGTTATGCTTATAATTCTAAGATATTATACAGTCAGAAAGATGACTTTTATATAACTTTTAACAATGCTATTTTCCAGAAAGAATAATATAATTATTAAAAATTTGAAATTATTATTTTAATTGATCAGCATTTTATTACTTTCATAGTTTTCTTTTCAGTATATCAAATGTTTTATTGAAACAAAAACATATATACATATGAACTTTATACCAGTAATTTGAGTGTTTAGTCACTTTTTTCCTAAAATTACAATATGATCAGCCTGTAATTATTTGAGGCAGATGAATACATGGTGTCTAACTGGTGATTTTTCATTCATTTTTCTATACCAAAATAATTTATTTTTATCTATTTATGTAGTTTTTTGTAGACATTTTATATTTTCTATTGTTTTCCTTGATGAATTTGGAACTAAGTGATCTTCAACTATTTTAATTTTATTTTTATATATTTTTATCATAGATTAGGTAACATGGTTACAATATTATTAACACTTATAGTTTTGAATAAATTTTAATAGTGTTGCATAAATATAATTTTGAATAAAGTTTTTGGACCTCAATAACACTAAAGAGCCTTTACCACTGTCCTTATGAGATGATATTTGCAAGAAACTGTGTTCAGACAATTTAATAGTACTGCATTATAGAAGACTGGTATAATAAAAAAATGAGGTTGAGAGAGCCCACATTAATCAATAGTTTGAATGACCTTTATAAGTTTCCCTTGAATATTTTCAGATAGAATATTAATCATCATGAATTCAATCATTAAAGTGCCATTCAATAAAACATCAATGAAATAATTTGAAAATATTGCTCCCATTAGTTCAGAGCTCCACACTCAACTTCTCACATACTAGACAAATCTTAATTTTCTTGTTAAAGGATGTAGCATGCTGAAGTGGAAATGAAACAACCCATCTTACTCCTGATGCAGTCCTTATCTCAGCAAAATCAATGTTGAATAAATACTTAAATACATTTATCTTCAAATTTGCTGGCAGTCAGGGCTAAGAAAAATTTTGATCAATTTTGTAATTTCTTTCTGCCCAGTGATAACTAGCACAGTATTCATCTGAAAAACGCACCAAAAAAAAAAAAAATCCTCAGAGCAACCACATGACCCATAAGAAACCCTTAAGGATATGCTAATATATTTTGCAAATGAAAGAGAGACGTGGTTCCAGGAGACAGTACAGTGGATAAGGTACTGGCTTTGCATATGACTACCTCAGTATTACATATGGTCCACTGAGCACAAAACCAGGAATAAGTCTGAGGACTACCAGCTGTGGCCCCCAAACAAACACAAGAAGAATGTCTGATGAGGCACTACAACACAGTGTTTATGAAAATGACTGTTCCAGTCAGCCTTTTTAACTCTGAGAATTTAATCTTTGCCTAAAGTTTAGTTTCCCCATTTGTAAAATGAGCTTAACAATGTTACGTATTTTGAGATATTTTTCAGGTTCAAGCTATATATGATTATACAGCACAGGGTTTATCACATAATAAGGTTGTAATAACATGCTAATAGTATTTTTAAATGTTTGCTAATAGCCAAAATCTACTGTGACTCATTTTCATAATTTCCAAGAAAACTAAGGTACTGCAATATTCAAAAGACAGGATCACTGTATCACTGTCATCCCGTTGCTCATCGATTTGCTTGAGATGGCACCAGTAACGTCTCCATTTTTGAGACTTGTTGTTACTGTTTTGGGCATATTGAATATGCCACCGGTAGCTTGCCAGGCTCTGCTGTGTGGGCGAGATACTCTCGGTAGCTTGCTGGGCTCTCCGAGACGGGTGGAGGAATCAAACTTGGGTCAGCTCTGTGGAAGGCAAATACTCTACTGCTGTACTATCGGATGTTTCCCTAAATTTATAGGTTATCTATAATCATTTAGACATTTTAAATTATTAATCTCACTAACATCATCAGGATGTTTGTTTGTCTGTTTGTTTTGTTTGGAAGCATACTAGGCAATGCTCAGGGATTATTCCTGGGTCTGCACTTAGCCATTACTCCTGTGGTACTCAGGAAACCACATGGGATACAGAGGACTGAACCAGTATCAGCTTCATCCAAGGCAAGAGCCTTACCCACAGTATGATCACTCTGGGGCCCCAGTATTTTTAACATCTTTTGTGATCTGCCAAGTCTCTTTCAATAATAACTATAAATTTCAGTTTACTACTATCTTAATATCTAAGAGAAAAATTTAATTAAAGAGAAAAATTATTCTGTAAAATTAAATATTATACTGTTAAGAATATAAAATAGGAAGCATTTCTCTCTGAATTGTGCAGTCATATATTTAAACAATTGAAATTTTTCATGTGCTTGTGATAGAATGTGAAAAAAGGACATTGCTGTATAATTTTATTTTATAATTTATGTTGTAAACTTCTTTATGTTGTGTTTTCTGTTACAGTAATCTATAATGTAATGTGAAAAATGAAATGAATAGAAATTGACTCAAATCCTGAAATTCACAGTGAAAGGCTTTCAAACTTATTATTCAAATCAATTTGAGTGTAATCTATTAACACTATTGCAACTCCCTACAAGAAAAAGACACTATCACATAATAGTATATTTTCAGAAAATCAATATATAAGTCTACAGAAAAAATTGCTGAAATTAAAATTTGTCACTATTCTATGCTGGAACATTATTGTATGGAATTTTTCTAATGGGACCATATCCAAGTTGTAGCATTAACAGATGGGATCCTGTTGGGGTTCCACATTTTTAGTTATTTAGGACTTTAGTAAACAGTGATTTTATCCAGTATGTGATTGGAACAGATGTGATCTTATCAGGGTTCCACTTTTTTTCAAGGGCATAAAATTGCCATGATTTGCTGTACAGTGTTAGAGTTTACTTTTTGTGGTTTTTAGAACCAGAGTCCTTTTTAGCCAGAATTTGCCCTTGGGTTCTAAAACATCATAATAGGGAGTTAATGTTTTATTCTCTATTAATCCCATTAAATCCTTTTAATATTAGAGCATGTGTTGCTTTATAGCATTAACTAGTGTCTTGCACTCAACAGTATTTTCACAGTTTATGACACTGCTTAGGGCATTAACAAACAGCTGTTTGAATTAAATGAGCAGTTAAGGACCCTGTTCATTAACTCAAAAGTTTCATGTATTTTTAATTCCTTAAATCTAATGGTATCATCACCCTCCAAGAAATCTATCTTTGATTATAATTTGCTCTGGCCACTATTGGTTATGGGGGAAAGTATTATTCTTTTTGAACATGTCATATCAGGGGTGGGAATCGCTAATGAATCTTATCTATCTTATGGCAGTTTCATTCTTATGGGATATAAAACTTTAAAAGTTGTTCACGGCAGTTGTGTTAAGATTTTCTCCAATTTTGGTTACTGATGACTTCATTTAGCTAATGTAAAGAGGCAGTTGGAACAGAATTATTTGCATTTGAAATGGAGCAATCAGAGGTTTGTGACTAACTCATTTACAAAAAAAAGAAAATTGTATTTGGACAGTGACAGATTATATGATGAGTTTTGGGTGCACAGCAAAATGTTCCTTAGTCACTGATTTTCTCCTTGGAGGACCACGGTTTCCAAGGCATCAATGGAGACTTTCATGCTCATGGACCTCTTGAGTCAGTGATTTGTAGAAAAATAATTAAATAAAAGGATAATTTAAAATTAATGTCTTTGCTATGCCAGCAAGTCTAAACAAGGAATGGGACTCTTGACTCATTTCTTTAGCCTGACACATATTCAGCTCCTATGGACTACTTAGTAGGTGCTCATTTTTTTAAGAGAAAGACAGAGGCTTTTGTTCAGAAGTTTTTTTACCTGTTGATGAAGCTTCTCTGGGTTTCCTACAAATCATTATCTAATCTAATTTTTTTTCCCTTTGGAGGTCTTTAGATTTTTGAGAGATACTCACTTCACATGTGTTTACAAATAAGAAAGTTACATATTGGGACAATTAAAGTTTTGTTTTACATTCATTAATAACTGATTTTATTATTCTATTTTTTCCAATCGAATCAAGAACTAACAATTTCAAAGATTAGATAAGACGCTATTTGTGTAGTAACTGGAAGGTATAAGACACATTAATAAAAATGATTTGCCAAAAAAAAGTACAATGCTTTCTTTTTCTATAAATCACCAGAAACTGACTTTGTATTTCTCTCATGCTAATTTTGTATTGGACTTAATGTGAGCAAGATTCCCACTGGAGTTTTCATCTAAATGAGTTGTCTTAAAATGTGTCATTGCTCAGTTTTCATATGTGTTAGAGATGGGAGGGCAACGCCCCCTACCTTTTAATGGCGGTAGTTATTTACAGTAGTTATTGATGGTTACGTGTATATGAGTTCCAACATTTTTAAAAAAATTTTATTGAATCGAGGTGAGACAGTTACAAACTTTCATGTTTGGGTTACAATCACACAATGATCAAACACCCATCCCTCCACCAGTGCACATTCCCCACCACCAATATCCCCGGTATACCCCCCCTTTCCCACCCTCCCCCTGCCTCCATGGCAGATAATATTCCCCATACTCTCTCTCTTTCGGTGACAGGTGAGAGAGAGAGAGAGAGAGAGAGAGAGAGAGAGAGAGAGAGAGAGTTTGAGTTTGAGTTTAAGTTCAAACTCAGTATATCAAAATCTTCCGTGAGCTGTATTATGGATTCACCACCAGGATCTCACCATTCCACAAGGAAGTAATCATTGATGTAAAGAGAGGGTGATACCATTTCACCGAAACTCTTCAGTGCCGCCCTTGAGAACATCATGTGATGACTGGAATGGGAAGGAATGGGAGTGAAGATAGACGGTCGGCAGTTACAACACCTCTGCTTCACTGATGACATCGTTCTCATAACACCAAACATTAGTCAAGCGGCACAAATGCTGGCCGACTTTGACCACAAGTGTGGAAAGGTCAGATTGCAGCTGAATCTCAACAAGACAGTGTTCATGAAAAACGAACTGGTCCCTGAAGCTCCATTTGCTCTCAACGGAACAAACATCTCCAAATGCAGCAGCTATGTGTACCTGGGTCGAGAACTCAACATGAGGAACGACTTGGTGCCAGAACTGCGCAGGAGGAAGAGAGCAGCGTGGAATGCATTCAAGAGCATCAAAGAGGTGGTTAAGAGAAGAACCTCCGACTCCAGGCACATCATTTGGATTCCACCATTCTTCCTGCACTAACATATGCCTTAGAGACCTGGGCCCTACGCAAACAGGATGAGAATGCTATTAGGGTATTCCAAAGAGGAATTGAAAGAGCTATGCTGGGAATATCATGTCTCACTCAAGTGAGAGAAGGAATCCGGAGTTCTGACCTCCGTCGATGGTCAAAAATCAGGGATGCTGTCTCCTTTGCCAAGGAATCAAAAATCAGATGGGCCGGTCAGGTAATGCGATTCAGAGATGACCACTGGACTAGAGCTGTTACCGACTGGATTACACGGGATGTCAGAAGACCTTGTGGCCACCCACCAACTAGATGGTCAGATTTCTTTGTCAAATCCCTGAATGAACGACTTGGGGCTCTTTCTGTTCCTGGAGCAAGCAGATATCATTGGGCTGCACTAGCACTCGACAGGGACAGATGGAGATGTTACTGGTGCCCGCTCGAGCAAATCAAAGATCAACAAGTGATACAAGTGATACTCTCTCTCTACTTTGGGGCATTATGGCTCGCAGCACAGACACTGAGAGGTCATCATGTTTGGTCCATTATCTACTTTCGGCACACATCTCCCATCCCAACTGATTCCTCCAGCCATCATTTTCTTAGTGATCCCTTCTCTATTCCATCTGCCTTTTCCCCTCCACTCATGAAGCAGTCTTCCAGCTAGGGGGAAATCCCTCTGGCCCTTGTATCTACTGTCCTTGGGTGTCAGCCTCATGTGATGTTCTATACTCCACAAATGAGTGCAATCCTTCTATGTCTGACCAACTCTTTCTGATTCATTTCACTTAGCACGATACTCTCCATGTCTATCCATGTATAAGTAAATTTCATGACTTCATTTCTCCTAACAGCTGCATAGTATTCTATTGTGTAGATGTACCACAATGTCTTTAACCAGTCATCTCTTTTAGGGCACTCGGGTTGTTCCAACATCTTTTAACTTAGCCCTGTGACTGCCCCTCTGCCTTAGGGAATCTCTCTGTAAGCTCTGGTATCTTCTCCAAGTCGTTGCTGGTGTTACTGGGACTGAGGGCTGACCACATAAAACAGGACATAAATAGGGAAGTTGAGATGGTTTGAGGCGTCCGTGCCAAATTTGACCACTACGTTTGTAGATGTCATCAGAGATTTTGTTTTCCTCTTTACTGTGAAAAGTGTGAAGTGAAAAATACTGAGATATTTGAGGGGATTTGGTTTTTAAGGAAAATGTCTAGAAATACTTCTAAATTCTAATAAATTAGCAAAACTTGAACCAGACTACACATGTACTGTCATTTATAGGGTCACTATAGGGAGGGATTTCTACTAATATTTAAGTATCTCCACAGAGAGCCCATATATTCAGATGAATGCAAGTCCAAAAGCGTTAGTTTTAAGTAACTGCACTGCAGCACTGTAGCAATGTCATCCTGTCATTCATGGATTTGCTCGAGCAGGCACCAGTAACGTCTCCAAGTGAGACCTGTTGCTACTGTTTTTGGCATACTGAATAAGCCACGGGTGGCTTGCCAGGCTCTGATGTGTGGGCGGGATACTCTCGGTACTCTATGTAAGTAACTAAATAGGAAAATTTCTACGTGTGGAAGAGGTAAAGAAAAATAAAAACTAGTCTATATGTCTGTGTGCTTGCATATTTATCTATTAAATATATTATCTATTAAATTAATCGTGTGTTAAATTTTCATAAAATATCTAGGTGGAGACTTTATTTATATTCTAATTTTTTGTCAGACTATCTGAACTCTATCTTTATAGCCATCATCCTGACCAAGCCACCATGATCATTTATTTTATCTGTTATATTAGCCTTCTAATGGGTGTATCTGAACTCATGTTGGTTGATCTGAATCTGTTCCTTCCAAAGCAACCTGTATAAACTTGGCACCTACCTATCTGACTGTCTGTCTTTCTATCTCTCTGTCAGTTTATCTTTCTATGGTGTATCTTTAGTTTCCCCTCAACATGCACTCTCAATATTCTTAATGTGACATATCAGAGGGAGCTACTTTCCACCATCCGATCTATTTCATATACCACTATACATCAGTTCATGGACGGTGGTGCATTATGCTTCACTCTCCACTAATGTGTCAAACTCTAACAGCAAAGATTTTATGTGTGCTGCTTCCTCTTGTGGGTCCATCTTTTCAGTCTCTGCTTTGTGACATGCTCACAGAAGCCTTCGCAGCCTCTTCTATTCCAAGTGCCCATGTCTCAGGTTCCTGTTGCTTGTTTTCTCTTCCCTCTATAGCATTCTTTCTAATAGTATTAATTGTATAGTCTTAGACAACTATTGTGTGAGTTATTTATCTTTTTGGTGCTGGGAATTGCATCCATGGCTTCATACATGTATTTTGGGTCACCCAGAGATTCTCAGGAAGTACTCCTGGCTCTGCGTTTAGGGTTAACTCCTGGAAGACTCATGGAACCATATGGGGTGCTGGGGACCAAATGTGGGTGGGTCAGCCCTGTGCAAGGGAAGTGAGGACCTGTTGTACTATTGCTCTGATCCCAAATATATGGGCTCCAAGGATTGACCCAGGTCTGCTCCACACAAAACTAGCACCCGACCCATGGAACTATCACTCCAACCAGGACTTTATACAAGTAAAGCAAGCACACTATCTCACTAACAACATCTCTGACCCCTGGGTTACTTACTTTTATTTGTTTCTTCCCCACTGAAGTTAAAATAACTTTTTTTTTGGTCACTAGAACAAGAAGCACCTAGAAGCCAGAGAAAGCACAAAATAATTGTTTTCAAATAAATGAACTCTGCAGTTGTTTTATAGCTTAAGGACATAAGAAGATATTTTAGGAAAAGATTTTGCACCTTTTAATTTTTTGATGAATGGTCAGATACAGAGGGGATAAGTTAAACATTGCTTATAAAAATGACTAGTTTTATTTACATTTTAATTTGTGTAGAGGGAGTCACATCCAGCAATGCTGCAAGAAGTTCCCTAGGAGGCTATTGGGGCCACCAGAGTCAAATACTAGCTGGAGGTGGAGAAGGCGTCGGGGTGTGTGGTTCTGAGGGCTGAACCCAAGGTCCGTTTTATGCACCTGCATGTGCCCTACCACATAGGTTACATCCCTTGCCTCATCTTTCTTTTATTACTTTTAAATAAGCCTTTAAAACCAATTAACTGATGCTTTCAATCACTATATTTTACTATAAATCTATATTGATTTAAAAATTTTGCTTGATTAATTTCAAGTTTTTATGGTTTATTTTCAATATATCTTACATGCCATAATTTCTAGTTTGATTCTGGTCTTATGTATCATATTTTGCAAGTGAGCAGATGCAGTTATTTTGTGTCAGAGTCCTAATAGTAATGACAGATAATTAAAATATAAACAAATAAGCCATCGTTCTCAGCATTGCCTGTTATATAGACATTTTTAATCTATGGTTAATTTAATAAGAAATAGATATGTTATGCACATATATGGAATATATGCACATATATATTTATATATATTAAGTTTTTATTGTAATGCCATTTATAGTTCTTACCAGTGCCTACTATAGGCTACAAAAAGGGAATAAAAATTTAAGATTGACTGTCCTGGAATGTATACTAGAAAGCAAATTGCCACCACTGAGTTGGCCATTGCTAGAAATAGAAAATAAGTTTCTGGAACAGGTGGGAACATGAGTGTAACACCAACATCGAGCAAGTCTGAGCAGGTAGAGGTGGGAGTCCAGCTGACTGTCAGGGGTGAATTTAGGTAACTATGAGAAAGATGTACCCCAGGTGTGCAGAGCTTTGTATATTTAGTGTGCCTCCTGATATTTGATGCTAGACTGGCAGTATCTGAAAGTCTCTGTGGAGAAAGGCAAATAATAGGTCAATAGATTAACCTCTCAGATGAGCAATATGTACTTTTACAAATATTCGGAATGATCCATGGTTGTCGAAGCATTTTTCGGTAAAAGACCACTCACAAAAAGCAGAACTGAAAGAGAGCCCATTAACATGTGAGAAAAGGAAAAGCTAGAAAGCATTTAGCCTAAAGTTAGCTTTATTTACTCTCAAACATTCTTGAAAAACTAATATTAGAAACTAAAACCAGAAACTCAGTCATTTAGAAGTCCTCTGGGGAAACTATGGAACCAGCAATTTATTTGACCACGATGATGAGCCATGTGAAAACTCATCTTTCAGTTCCCTTGCAGATCAGACCTGTGCGAAGAAATCTCAGAGACCCCAGAGTCAAGACTTGCGGGTGCTAGAGTGGAAGGTTCAACAGCAGCCATTAGATTGACATTTGTTATCAATGAGACGCTGCTGAACTGTTGTTCCAAGGCTGTTGCTGTAAAACCATAGTGCATTGTAGTTTGTTGGAGGTTAGTAGCACTTGTTAATTTGATCAAGGCTGAAGTTTACGGAGGATAAAGTAAACAATGCAAACTGCAGACACCATCAGTTTCCTATGGGCAGTGAAGTGTAGTCTGTTCCATTTACACTTCACAACAACATCTGATGGGCTTTGTCAGTGCTGCACAGAGTAATTAAACCTGAAATCAATAGCAGGCATTTGTCATGTTTACAGCCGCTCTTTCTGCTGGGTTAAACTCATCAGTTTAGTGCCGTTCTGTTTTACTGCAGAGACACGCTCCATTATTTCTTCAGGTACAGTTGAGATATTCAGTTACATGCCCAATAGTTTGAATACGACATTAAGATTAAAAGGGACAGGCAAATGGACAGTTTTTGTAATTTATTTGCTGTGTTTTTTTTTAACCAGTGTTGTATTTCCATTTCCTTCAACCTTTTTATGAAACCCTTTGTGGCCTAAGATAATATATTCCCTCAGCTCCCAAACTTGCAAAGTCTCATCTCAAAGTTGATAGAATTTGACAACTATAACTATGCACAAGGATGGTTGACATGTTTTTATATGAAAAGAGTGAAGAATGTCTAAGATTCTATGCTGTTGCTTTAGTTGGTGGGGGGGGGATGAAGTGGTCTTTTTCACGTGCAATTAAGGATTCTTCAGAGATTTTAATTGTTTTAAAAATTTCTGTGCTTCATATCTTGTCCCTTTTGCATTTTTTACATTTCTTAGTCTTTTAAAAATTGTGGTTAGAGTATATTGGTGTTTACAATAAGAAATAGTTGGTAGTTAAATGGCAAACGTGAATTTAGTATATTCTTTTTTTTTTTTTTTTTTTTTTTTTTTTTTTTTTTTTTGCTTTTTGGGTCTCACCCGGCGATGCACAGGGGTTACTCCTGGCTTTGCACTCAGGAGTTACTCCTGGCGGTGCTCAGGGGACCATATGGGATGCTGGGGATCGAACCCGGGTCGGCCGCATGCAAGGCAAACGCCCTACCCGCTGTGCTATCGCTCCAGCCCCCAAATTTAGTATATTCATTTTAAGGAAGATGAAATGTAGGCTCTATTTAGAGTATTTAGTCACTTAATGAAGATTGTAAAAACTTCCCTTTACACAAATAAATTTAAGGATCTCACCTCTTCATATTGTACTACTGTCTTGAAAGAACCAAACAAATAGAACTATTATAAGACAAATTTTATTGGCAGTAGTGTTGAAATATTTTGTGTTTTTTTATATTATGCATTTAAATATCTCAAATCTCAATGCTTTTATTGGGATGTTTATGGTTTTCTTTAAGTCATTTAAGGGTTCACTCTGTCATTTAAAGTTCACTTAATGATCATTTGAGGGTTCACTATGTGGGGTAGAGTAAATAAATCTATGTATTTTTTGTCTATAGGTAGAACATGAAATGTTCTTGAAAACCTGTTATATTCTAGTTCTTGGCTATTTTGGTAGGATTAAATTAGAAATTCTATCAAACAGAAACACTTTCTGTTTCTTACATAGGGTCTCGTACTGTGTTGTAATTCTATAAGTTTAGAAATTATATACACTTCCTTTTTTTTTGGCTTTTTTGGGGAGGTTCACACCTAGAGATGCTTAGAAGTTACGCCTGGCTTTGCACGTTCAGGAATTAGTCCTGGGGATGGTCGGGGAGCCATATGGGATTCCGGGAATCGAACTTGGGTTGGCCACGTGCAAGGCAAATGCCCTACCCGCTATACTATTGCTTCAGTCCCTATATACACTTTTTTCCCTTTATTTATTTTTAATTAGTGAATCACCGTGAGGGTACAGTTACAGATTTACTCATTTTTGTGCTCATGTTTCCCTCATACAAAGTTATAGAACCCATCCCTTCACCAGTGCCCATTCTCTACCACCAGTAAACCCAGCATCCCTCCTACCCTCCCCAATCCCATCTCCCCTCACCCCACCCCGCCACTGAGGGTTTGTTCTCTCTCTCTAATTAGGTGTTGTGGTTTTCAATAAATGTGTTGAGTGGCCACTGTGTTCAGTCTCTAGTCTACATTCAGCCCGCATCACCTTTCCCCCGCATGGCCTCCGACCGCATTATACTTGGTGATCCCTTCTCTGAGTTGCCCTCTCCCCAGAATGTGAGGCCAGCCTCCAAGCCATGGAGTCAGCCTCCTGGTACTTATTTCTACTATTCTTGGGTGTTAGTCTCCTACTCTGTTATTCTATATATATTCCACAGATGAGTGCAATCTTTCTATGTCTGTCTCTCTCTTCTGACTCATTTCATTTAGCATGATACTTTCCATGCAGATCCACTTATATGCAAAATTCATGACCTCCTTTTTTCTAACAGCTGCATAGTATTCCATGGTATAGATGTACCAAAGTTTCTTCAACCAGTCATCTGTTTTAGGGCACTCGGGTTTTTTCCAGATGCTGGCTATTGTAAACAGTGCTGCGACGAACATATAAGTGCAGATGTCATTTTGACTATACTTTTTTGCTTCTCTGGGATATATTCCCAGCAGTGATATTGCTGGGTCAAATGAGAGCTCAATTTCTAATTTTTTGAGAATCGTCCATATTGTTTTCCAAAAGGGCTGAACCAGTCGGCATTCCCACCAGCAGTGTAGAAGGGTCCCTTTCTCCCCACATCCTATCCAACAATGGTTGCTTTTGTTCTTTTGGATGTGTGCCAATCTCTGTGGTGTGAGGTGGTATCTCAATGTTGTTTTGATTTGCATCTCCCTGATGATTAGTGATGTAGAACACTTTTTCATGTGCCTTTTGACCATTCGTATCTCTTCCTTGGGAAAGTTTCTGTTCAATTCTTCGCCCCATTTTCTGATGGGGTTGGATGTTTTCTTCTTGTAGAGTTCAACCAGTGCTTTATATACCACTGACCTATATACACTTCTTAAAAGAGGGAATGAACTTCATAACTAAGACGTTCTATTCGTTAACAATTCTTAATTTCTTTAAGAAATTAATACACCTTTCTCCAGAAACTTTAATTTAAATTTCTAATGAATGCATTATTTTCCTGAAGATTCTAATATAAAAGATTTTTATGTATATGTATATATATAAAGAATTTTAAATTTAGCTTATATATCAGAGGAAGAAGGAAAAAGACCAGATGATCTCATTTATCTGTGGCATAAGAAAACAAAACAAGGAAATAGACATTGTCAAACAATAACATCCTTGATACCTTGTATTACAGAGGTGGGATTGCCATGCATTTGGAGCATTGTGGAGGAATGACGATGTGGACTAGAAGGCATCACGGCATTAGTGGAGAGTGATAGGCAGTAGTAACTTTGGACATTAATATCATAAATGAATATTGGAGTCACATTAACTAAACTATATTGATATAAAAATTCAAAATGTTTAATTTAAAATAGGGCTGGAGTGATAGTATAGTGGGTAGGATGATCCTGGGCGTTCCATGTGGTCCCATGAGCTGTACCAAGAGTGATTCCTGAATTCAGTGAAAGAGTGACCTTGAGCATCACCTAGTGTGATCCCACCCAAATTAATGAAAAGATAAATAAATGACACATGGTCCACTTATTATTGGGTATTCTATTGTATACTATGTCATGAAGTGTTTGTTCATTTTCCTATTAACAGTTTTTTCCTTATTTCATCTTTGTTTCCTCTGTGAATAGTAGTGTGGAGTGAACTCCTGTACTTACCTCCTGGGGCATCTGTAGGAGTGTCTCTATTTTATTTTTCTAAGTGAGATCATGTTGGTTTACAAGACATGAAAAAAGTTTGTAATTTAGAGTTCAGCATAACACCAAAGTGCCAGTATCCCTCACCACAGTCCCGGGGAACATGCTTTATCTTGTGTTTAGTTCTAGAGGAAGAACTTTCTGTTTTAATCACTGAATATAATATTATCCGTGATTTTGTATATGCCCTTTATATATTGAGGTATGTGACTTCTATCTCCATTCTGTTGAAAGATGTTTTAAAAACATATGAGATATTGAATCTTGTTAAAAAAATTTCTGTATATATTGATGGAATCATATTTATAACTGTCCTATATTGATGTGATGTTATATTAATTTCCATATATATACACACATATATAAAACCATAATTGAATTCCTGCAGTAAATAGTACTTGTTCATGATTTGTGATTCTTTTATGTATTACTGAATTTGGTTAAGTAAGATTTTGGTGAGAATCTTTCATATGTATTCAATGGGAATATTTATCTGTAGGGGTTTTGTGTGTGTGTGTGTGTGTACGTGTATGTGTACAGTATGTGCATTTGGACATTGGATATCAAGTGTTGTTTAGAAGCATTCCCTTTTCTTCAATTTTTTTTTGTGTGTGTTTGTGAAAAAGTTAAGGAGAACAAATAAAAGATCTTCATTTAAGTTTTGGTAGAATTCAATAGTAAAACCATCTGCATCTGGACTATTATTTTGGAGAGACATTAGCTTAATCTTTCAATTTCTTTGCTTATAATTGATCTGCTCAGGTTTTTTATTTCCTCCTGATTCAGAATTTGAAGGTTAGGTGATTCTAACCTTCTAATCTAGTTCAAGAATTCATGAACTAATGCTATATTCTCCAGCTTATCAGTACATTAGTGTCTCATGTGTCTTTGTCTTATAACTGTTGTCATGTTTCCCCTTTCATTTCTGATACCATGTATCAGCGTTTTGTGACTTACCCTTTTGAAGAACCAAATCTGATCTTCATTGATCTTTGCATTGTATGTTTGAGCTCTACTTTTATATTGTTTCCTGCTGTGTTTTTCATTATTTTCTTCCTTTACTGATTCTGGTTTGCATCTGTCATTCCTTTTCTAATCCTCCATGTGTGGGACTTTGTTGTTTTTTTGACATTTCCTTCTTTCCCAGTGTAAGCCTGCACTGCTATGAACTTCCTTTTTCTTTCTGCTTTTGCATTGTGTCATGCCCTGATCTTGTGTCTTCATTCTTGTTTGTTTACAGAAACTTTTTCATTTACTCTTTGATTGCCATCTTGAACCAGTAATTATTCAATAGGATACTGTTTAATTTACATATAATTTTTCTAGCTTTATTTTGTAATTGGGCTGGAGTGATAGCATAACGGTAAGGCGTTTGCCTTGCACGAGGCCGAGCCGGGTTCCATTCCTCGGCCCCTCTCGGAGAGCCCAGCAAGCTACCAAGAATATCTTGCCCGCTTGGCAGAGCCTGGCAAGCTACCCATGGCATATTCAATATGCCAAAAAGAGTAACAACAAGTATCCAAATGGAGACGTTACTGGTGCTGGCTCGAGCAAATCGATGAGCAATGGGATGACAGTGATACAATGATACAGTGATTTTGTAATTGATTTCTAGTATTTGTCTCTTGTAATCTAAAAATTATTATGATATAATTTCATTTTTATTATTTAGCACTTATTTTATGTCCCAGTACATGTTGTCTCCTGAATGTTCCAGCACTGTATCAATGTCATCCCATTGTTCATTGATTTACTCAAGTGGGCACTAGTAACATCTCCATTCATCCCTGATCTGAGATATTATAAGCCTCTCCTTATTCATTTTCCCAATGATTGGGGGCTCTTTTCAGGGTCAGGGGAATGAGACCTGTTATTGTTACAGTATTTGGCATATCGAATATACCACGGAGAGCTTGCCAAGCTCTTCTGTGTGGGCGGGATACTCTCCACAGCTTGCCGAGCTGTCTGAGAGGCATATGTATATATTTTCCTTTATGATGATGTGTTGCATGGCCGGTCCAGGAATATGTTCACTTATGTGTGAGGTTCGGCTCGAGCATGTGGAAAGTGGCCTGGAGCGTGGGGGTGGTTGGGTGGTGGAGGTCGGCTGCCGGGTCTGGATCCCTTTGGGTAGGGAGGGCTCTCAGCTGCCTGCCTCGGGCACCGCTGGTGCAGAGCAGAGATCCCCTGCCTGCTTCCCCCAATCTCCGGAGACCCAGGGATCATACCCATAAATCACCTCCTGCTGGTGCCAGATAATCTCCTCCTCAGCCACCCTCCAGAACTCATGGCTGCTTCCTTCAGAAGAGCATAAAATGAATGTTCCATATGCACTGGAAAATTATTTGTATGCAATTTTTAGTAATGGAGAACCCATGAATATTAGTTAATCCCAGATCTTTCAACTCTTCAAAGAAGGCAGTTCTTTCCGTGTTGATATTTCTGTTTGATTTTTTTTCAATGATGATAGTAGAGTGGGAAAGTCTCATTCTACAGCTGCCTTGGTGCCAATGTTTCTGTTCAGCTCTAAGAATTGTTGTTTTATAAATTTCGCATTCTTTCATTTGGGGTATATGTTTCTTTGGGGATGGGGAACACTAGTGGGACTCAGGGCTGAACCCTGGCTCTATGCTCAGGTATCACTCTAAGTGGTGTTCTGAGGACCACATGGGGTGCGAGAGATCCAATCAGCATTGGTTGTGTGGTAGGTTATTAGATAATGCTAGTTAAGTGCTTTCCTGTTTTTTGGGGGGGAGGGGTGCAACACCGGTATGCTTGGGCCTACTCTCGGGTCTGTGCTCATGGATCACTCCTGAAGGTGCTGGGGGACTATATGGGATGCAGAGATTGAACTTAGGGCAGCTGTGTGCAAGAAAATGACCTTACCTGCTATAATATCTCTCCAGCCCACTAATGCTTAGACTATATCTCGAGCCCTGGGGCATGTATTTAAATGCATTAAGTTTACTTGATCCTGTAATTTCAATGTAATGTTTATATCTGGCTCCTATTCTTATCAACATTTGTCTAAGTTTGAAATCAAATTTTTTCTTCTGTAAGAATAGCAGTTTTTGCCTTTCTTAGTCTGCCACTGTCTGTATTATTTTTCCAGACTTTTATATTGAAGCTATGCTTATCATTAAGGTACAGGTGGGCCTCTTGTAAACTGCAGAAACTTGGGTCTTATTACCCACCCAGCCCCTATATGTTTTTAGATTAATGACTTCAGATCCTTGCTTCCATTACTGACTAGTGAAATTACTGACATAAAACACTTTATTTCTAAGACTTGAGAGATAGTTCAAAGGAGTTCATATATATACCTCACAGACATGAGGCCAATTTGCCACCTCCTGCCCCCCCCCCCACTCCCGCCCCATAGCACTGACGGATGTTGTTCTGAGAGTCCGTGAGTACTGACAGGCCCAAACAGCAATGCATTGCTGGGCCTGAGTCTGGAACTGTCAGGCCCACAGTGACAGACTAACTATCTCCAGGATTGACCCTTACTTCTCTGAGCAGCATCACCTATTGAAAAGAAAACAATAGCATCTTATAAGTGAATTCAAGGTATTTTGCAATTGTCTTTTTGTTTTCTTTGTTTTGGTTTTGGGGCCAGACCCCATGGTGTTCAGGGATTACTCCTGCTTCTGTGCTCATGGATCAGTGTGGAATCGGCCACACCCAAGGCAAGTCACACTAACCCCCGTACTATTTCTGAGTCTCTAGCTGAAGTGTTTAGATCACATGTTTCTAGTAGCACTTTTGAGCCAAGTTCAGGTTGGACGAATGGCAACCAGGGATTTGCAGTCACCAGTGTGTGTGTCAGTGGCTATAGTACATAGATTAGGTGAGCCTGAGTCATGAGCCAAAATGTTTAGATCATGTGTGTTCAGTAGCACCTTGGCATCAAGTTCAAGAGTACCAGGATGGCAAACAGGGTTGTACAGTCATGAGAACTCAGTTGTACTGACTCAACTGTACATTAGGCTTGAGAAGATTTGAGTGGTGACAGGGGTCAAAGTCATGGTGCCTCCTAATACGTGAAGGCAGAGTTCAAGTAGGCTTGGTAGCTGAGCAGAGATTCAAGATTGCCTTGTCCTTGCAATCACTAGACTCCAGCTACTCCAGCTAGTGCACAGTATGGGGAAGGGTGCTAAAGAGCCTGACCTAGAATGGATTGAAGAAAAGGCAGGCCCTTCAGTGAAAGCTGGGACAGAGATGCACAAGTCTGTCCAATCTGCCTTCCATAGCCAGGCAGTCCCCCACCACTTCCTTCGTAACTGCAGTGTTTTTGGAGGACCATATTTTCCATCAGAGTGTGACTTGCTTGCTAGTAGCCAGGTACAGAGTGGGAAGGGCTGGGCCTACTTGCTAAGAGTAGGCACTCAATTATTGTCTTTCAGCCATCAGTCAGCTGTTGACCAGGGATCAGTGGGACTGTCTTGCTTTCGGGGATTTTCCTCTCAGGGTCTATTACTATGGAAAGTGAAATTCAATATAGAATCACTAAGCACTGCGATTGCATAAAACTATTCTCAGCAAGGTCGAAAGAGATGACTTTCAGTGACTTTAACCTATGATCTGTGTTTGGTTTTTTTGTGCCACTCCCTGCAGTATTCAGGGCTGACTCCCCCTATGTATTCAGGGATCACTCCTGACATGGAGAGGGGTCAGGGGACCACATAAGCTGCCAGGGACTGAACACAAGTCACCTATGTGCAAGGCAAGTACCTTACTGGATGCATCATTGTTCAGGTCTTTTAACCTATGTTTGTACTCTATATTTTGTGGTCTCCCATTCCAGAGTTATAAGTATAGGATTGTAATATTGGGATGCTCTTTCCCTGTTCCTGAGTAAATCTCTGAACCTTGGAAATATTTTTAGTTTGTACCTTGTTGCCCAGTAATGGGAAATCTTTCTCTTTCTCCAGTCTATACTGAATGCTATCATGTTGTCTCTTGCTGTGAAAGGTTTGGTTGATGGTGTTTCCAATCAGTGTCTGTGTAGATTCCTTAAAGGCAAAGATTTTGAGTGCTAATTAAAACTTCACATTGATAAGTCAATTCAAAGGACATTTCAAATAATTTTAGTGATGAATGGGAAAACTGCTTTGTGATCAAAATTCAATTTAATGGAAATTGCAATGACTTTACTCAGTTGAGCCTTCTAAGTGTCTACTCTGTTAAAGGGGAAAGTTGAGAATAAGAATAATAGAAACTTGTAGTACAGTGGGTGAGGTGCTTACCTTCAACAAGGTCGACCCAGTTCTATCCACGGCATCTCATATGGCCCCCTGAGACTGCTAGGAGTGATTCCTGTGTGCAGAGCCAAGAGAAACACCTGAGCATTGCTGGCTTTGGCGCAAAAACAAAATAATAATAAAAACTCAAAATAATGCTTACAATAAAAACAGTACGATATGCATTTTCAGCTGAGATTTCAGAGATTGAGAGGTGATTTTGAAGAAAAGTGTATAAGCCAATTTAATTACTCTAGATCACAGAGCATGTTTTCTTTTTTATGTACTCAAACATTAGCAGGCACTTATAGTTCCATGTGTTCAAGAAAATGTAAAATGGAAGTTATTTTCATAGACATCAATGAAAAATGTGCGAATTTAATAAAGAATGTTATATATATTTTTTCACATAAAGGATACAGTAAAGTACCCTAAAAATGATTTCATAATAATAATCTAATTGGACTTCCTAAGAAGCCAAACAAGGGTTGATCAGTAGTTGTAGTCTCTCAGATTAGGTTCATTCAATTTCCCTGGGTCAATAATAAACTCTAGAAATCTTGAAATGGAATTTAATGACAGTTGCATTATTGCTCACTTCCATTTTAATTTCCTCAGAATAAATATATAAAAGAGGAAAAATCATTAAGACTAGTTTCACAGTCTTCATAACTTTTGGGGCCATACGAGATCAGTGCTTCTGGACTCTTAGTTCAAATCCCAGGACAGAAATGAATCAATGTGGGGTTGAGAGGTTGTACTGTGGGTAAGGCTCTTGCCTTGCATGTTACTGACTGAGGTTCTATCCCCAGCACCCTAGGTAGTCCCCCAGCACTGCCAGTAGTGACCCCTGAGCACCACTGGGTGTGGCCCAGAATAAAAAGAAATGAATCAATGTAAAGCATTCTTGAGAAGCCCACACCTGTCATGCCAGAGGCCTCCTTCATATTCCAATCATCTTCCCTTTCAAGCGTCTCCAGCATACAGAAGAATGAACAGTGCAAGCCTTCATAGCCAAAGTAACAATACTTCTATAGTGTATAGTACACTTTTATGTTTATCATCGTCTGATGCTCACAACTCTGCAATGTAGGCCTTGAAATATAGAAGCAAGAAGTGAGGCTTTTAGAGGTTAAGTGATTTTCTCAGGATTATGATGCTTTTAGTGGCAGCACCTAGCCTCAAGCCTAGGTCTTCCAATTTTGTTACAGAATCTTGCCACATTCAGTTAAAAAAAGCCTATGATAGGCAGAATTTAGATAGCCTGTGTAGTAATTGAACTGCTAACAGAAAGCAGAACTAGTGGGTATCTCTGTATTTGATATATATATATATATGTATATATGTGTGTGTATGTATTTTAGATTTATTATTTACATATGTGTATGTATTTATTTACTATTAAAAATTTTCCTATGCTGTTATGGAGACTAGGTGAATAAACCTGAAATATTTAGGGCAGATAATAAGGAGTTTTATAAATGATACCAAAGGGTAGCACTGTAGCACTGTCATCCCATTGTTCATCAATTTCCTTGAGCGGGCACCAGTAACTTCTCCATTGTGAGACTTGTTGTTACTGTTTTTGGCATATAGAATACTCCACAGGTAGCTTGCGAGCATGATACTCTCGGTAGCTTGCCAGATTCTCTGAGAGGGACAGAGGAATCGACCAGGTTGGCCATGTGCAAGGCAAATGCCCTACCTGCTGTGCTATCACTCCAGTCCGACACCAAAGGGTATAAGCCAAAACTGTTGCGCAAAATTTCTTTTGGGGGAAGGGGAAAGATAGGGCCCTCACTTGCATGCAGCTGACCCAGGTTCAATCCCTAGCACCATATATGGTCCCCTCAGTCCCAGCAGGAGTGGTCACTGAGCCCAGAACTAGAAGTAAGTCTGAATACAGCCGTATAAGGCCAACACTTTTCTTCTTTTGTTAAAAATAGGCAAGCACCATGATTTGCAAAGTTGTGTTCCGCATCCAAACTCACCACCAATGTTTGTGTCCCTCCACCAGTGACCCCATGTTCCCTCCCACAAAAATCCACAGCAATAAACCCATAAAAAATTGGCGAGTGTTTATCATCACAGGGATATCCAAATTAAGACAGCAATGAGATATCATCTCACAGATAGAATTTCTATTTTCTCTATGTCTCACTTTCTACCCTCTGCAGCCTCTCCTGACCATTCCCCCTCCTACTCTTCCATCACCTCCTCCTCCAATATCACTGTCTATTTCTAGGTTCTTCTAATGATTCATTATATTCACTCAGAAAATTAAAGATGATTTTTCTCTATTAAAATAAACTGATTAGGGCTGAAGGGGTGACCCAGCAGGCTGGAGCACATGCTTTGCAGACAGGATGCCTGAGTCCCATTCTTGGCCCAGCATGATCCCTCAAGCACCCCTGAGCACCAAGTCAAGAGCATCCCCCAAACCCCTTGCTTAGGGCCCCATAATTCAAGCTAAATAAATGTCAGCTGGTTAAATAATTTGATCATAACCTCAGAATCCTTTCACAGCAACACCTGTTCAGTATTTGACTGAGGAACTGGAGAATGAAACCTATGCAAGTTGACAGAAAAACACGCCTCAGTCCACTCTTTAGGAAGTAGGCAGCCGCTTTCCCAGATCATTTTTACTTACTCTTCAAATAAAGTCAAATACAAAGTTACTTTTCTATCTGTAATGATATGGCTGTCCTGCACACATCTGAAAGTATGCTAATCCTTTCTCAAGAAAAGAAAATACCAAGCCTTTGGGTGATAGCTCCTGTTCTTTTTACTCCTGTAGCTTTAACACTAGAGCATTCATTTTATCTATCAGGTCAGATGATTGAGGAATAAGAAGGTTAAGTTATCAAAGTATAAGTGCACCTTGTAATATATATTTAAAGATATATATATGTGTATATGTATATATACATGTGTGTATGTACATATGCTTGGATATATAGAGAGAATTCACATCTATATGAGAGGACATGCTCATAATTATTTTAATCCTCATCTCTGCAATTGGTCACATGTTCTAGAAAGAATTTATTGCTATCATCTTCTACTACCCATTTCACTTTCATTTTGTCCTCAGCAAGCTGTTAGGTTGATCTAAACCTTCATCCTGAATAGTGTGCTCCATTAGCAGCAGCAATGCCAAAAATGTATTGTAATTTTTAATTTGCTTTAATCATAGGACATGGAAGTAATTAGAGATGCCTAAAGGCTTGCCTATATTCCAGACATGCTCCTCATTACCCCCATCGTGTAGTAGCAGGATAATTTCCCCTTGATAGTCAAAATAAATCACCCCAACCAGTAACCCTCATTTTTGCTTGTTAATTTAAGGCATAAGGAGTGCAAAATTGTCTGATGAAAGTCAAAACTCCTAGTTCAAATAGGCGGTTTGTCCACTGATGGAATATTTCTTTCTTTGGATTTTAGCTATTTATATTAGCAGAGTCTCTGGTCATGGAGATAAGAAACAAAACTTTTGGCAGTAGGACATTGGGGGTAGAAATGAGTAGAGTTAGCCACTTCTTTTTCTACCCCTTGATTCCTGCACTAGTGAATCTGGTTTGAGAAGAAGTAAACCATACATTGGGTACTGTCTTAGAACAGATGCACACATAAAGGAACATTAACCCAGTCCTGTAAAGCATTGTCATTTAATTGGTTCCATAATCAGATCATTCTACCATTCTACCATCTTATCAAGTGATAGATAAACAATGTTATTTGTAGTAGTTTTGACTATACAAGAAACTTCTAAAGCCCGCACTATCAATTGAGTTTACTCTGCTGGATATAGGTTGATTCAGAGAAATTGGGTTACTACACAATGGTAATGAGGGTTATTTCTATAATATAAGGTGTCTCCAACTTAGTTAGTACATTATGACCCAGATTTGTCAGGAGTGAAGGCTCAGTCATTGTACTATAAAAAGATTCATGATCCGTAGGGGTGTTTGGGACAGAAATGGGAAATACATCTGAATTATGTATACATTCCTTACAAATAAAGTTGTCCAGTACAATCAAGGTACAACCTGGCTGATAGCACCGGCATAATGCACTCAATAGGGCATCCTAGTCAGCTGATTTTTTTAAAAGTCCTCCTCTTTGGAGGTAATCTTCCTGGAAGCATTCACACAGGACACAATATTTATGTTTTCATCCACTCAAATACCTCTTTTTCTGTTTTTTTTACCAATTTCTCATAACTTTTCCAAGTTTGTGATTATGCAGCTAGATATACAATTTATATTTATTTTAATGTATATATATGTATAATATATAGGTATATATTTGGGATTCCTGCTTGAGTCAGAAATGATACTGATGAAAACAAAAAAATTAACAGAAGAAAATCAATACGAGCCTTCTCTTAGTTTCTCAATTAACCCTAATCCAGGTACTGCTATGAAGGAATTTTGTAGATGTAATTAAGGTCCCCAAACAGTTGAATTTTAGAAAAGAGATTATTCTGGGTAAGTCTGACCTAATTAAATAAACCCTTAAAGGGTACTGAGGTTGTTGATGCAAAAGAGATTTGAAGTGTAAGAAGGGTTTTCACCGAAGATTCTGTATTGCTGGCTTGAAGCCGGTAAGGGCTCATGGTAAGCTCCTGCATGAGTCTCTAGGAGACATGAACAATACCTAACTGACAATAAGAAATAAGGTCCTCTGTCACACTGACACAGAAAATAAAGCCTGCCAGCAACTCTAGGGGGCTGGGGATTGAGTATTACCCTTATGGAGTCTCCAGCTGAGAACTCAGTCCAGCCAGCTTTCTTGAATGTGAAAGACTGAGCAAAGCACACCAGAACTGTGAGATGATAAATGGCTGTTGTTTCATATCCGCAGTGATCTGTTATACAAAAAAAAAATAGTAGAGACCCACTTTCTCCAGTACACACAATTTCACTTCTATAGCACTTAACCACTCCTAACTTAGACTTTTCAACTTGTCCTTGGATGCTTCATTTTCTCCCAAAGCAGATATTTTTAGCAGTAGTCTCTAGTAAGTTTAGTCATTGGAACTAAACTTTTCCAAGAGACACTGGAAATAAGTAAAGGTTCAGGAAAGTAAAGCTACCTGTGTTATAGCTCAACTTTGCAAATGCCTCCTGTTAGGGGGAATCTGTGTGGCAGACAGACCCCATATCACTATAGTGAATCACCAAAATGTGACAATTCATTTATTAAACAGTAACTACCAGGGCTGGAGCAATAGCTCAGCGGGTAGGGCGTTTGCCTTGCACGCGGCCAACCCGGGTTCCATTCCCAGCATCCCATATGGTCCCCTGAGGTCCGCCAGGGGTAATTTCTGAGTGCAGAGCCAGGAGTGATCCCTGTGCATCGCCGGGTGTGACCCAAAAAGAAAAAAAAAATACAGTAACTACCAAAACTTTTGTGGTGCTGTTTTCAGTTTCAAAAATGTCAAGCTGAAAATCTCTTTCAAATTTTATATTTCAGTAAGTTAGCCAAAATAAAGTAGAAGTTTTATAATTTATCTTATTTGCAGCTAATATGTTCATCTTTTTTACTGTGACTACTTGCCTATCCTCATGAATAGTTAGTATGCTTTTTTTCATAAAAAATTTACAGTGTACCTCTATTATTACCACTAGTACCTGTAAAGAACATTAATGTAAGCAGAAATACATCTAAGTCTATAGTGAACTATGGACTGGCCATAATAAATGCTGTTATAGGTAAAAGAATACCACAGTGCATAAATGCTTATATACATTATATAATAATACACATATATGTATGCATATATGTATATGTATGACATCTATGGAGATAAATATTTTGTAGCAGTGGGACACACCAAAGTGTGCTTAGGTTTACTCCTGGCTCTGCTCAGGGAACCATATGCAGTACCAGGGATTGAACTGGGTCACCATGTTGCAAGTCAGGAAATTTATCCTCTGTGCTATCTCCCTTCCCCCTAGAGATCAATTATGCAAGGAGCCATTCAAGGCAGTTCGCAATGGGTTCCACTAACTGTGAGCTTGTAGGTTGTCCTCAGTGGTGTTTGAGGGGGGGGCAATGTGATACTGAAGCTCAAACCCATGATTCCTGCACGAAATGTGTGCACTCAGCTCATTGAGCTATGACTCTGGCTCCAGAGATTAATATTTGAGTGTGGATTAATTCAGTCCCTGTCTAGTGACTAGTACAATTTTCAAAATTTTAGTCAGAATTTTATTTATGCCTTGTGGTGGAAGAAAAACTTTAGATTTTTGAATGTTTTTCAGCCATGTTATGATACTCGGTTCAAGAAGTAAGAGCTTTAAAATTTGGTAATAGTGTTGTTTCTAATAGTGAAAAAAGAAAAAGATGCTGAAAATACGCTCTTATAATAAAGCCATAGAAATTATAGATATAATACATTGTACTATAGCAATTATATAAGTGTCTACATTGGAATATAGTAAGGCTATACTAATATTCATAAGCAATGCTCTTAACACCTATGAATGAAATTTACATATAATAGAAGGCTAGAATTAATTCATTAAAAAGTATAATGGAATTAGAATTAATTGGAAAGATACCTTCATACAGACATTGAAATCAAATTTTAATTTTAATCAACCAACTGCAGGGATCAAAGAGTACAAGCCTTCCCTGTGGCCAAACTCAGTTTTTACTCACAGGACTTGGTTTTCTTAGCATCCAGGTGCATCTTGGAGCCCCACCCTTTCCCCAGTACCTCCTGGTTTCTCTCTGAAGGACCCCGAGTACTGTAGGAGTGTCTCCTAATCCAGAGCACTGCAGGGCCCAGGTGACATGACATCGACAGGTGCTCACTTAAAACTGCAGTCTGGTTGTCAGAGACTGTGGAAGTCCCACTTTCCCTCCTGATCAACACTATCGCCATTTTGTGATTAGAGACTTTGATATGAAATATTGATTGTGGTGAAGAACTATTTGCCTTATAATTTGCTTCTGGATTTTCTAAGAGCACCTTCATTTAGGCACAGATGAATAATTACGGCATAATCATTAATAACTGACTGAAAACCATCACTTCCCAATCATTTCCAGATTCACAGAGTTCTTGTAATGTGTCGTACCTTTACTGGTCTTCCTTTAAACTTGTAAGCTACCTTCTACAGAACCAGGTGGTGATGTGTGGAACAACCAGGGTCTCTCCAAGCCAGATCCAGGACAGGGGCCACACCTTGTTCTGCAGACATATCTCTGACATTTGAATTTGTTTCTTCTTACCTTGCCTGGTAAGAAAAGTTAGCTTTCCTCATGCATGTTTACAGCTATTTTGACTGAAAGTGAAAAATGATATTTCATTTGAGTATCAGAGACCTGGGTGGGAAAAGGCTACTATAGAAACATTTGCTCCACTCATTTCTTTGTCACTTGTTGGGTCAAAGTTCATAGACATGTTGGGGTGGACATTACTGGATAATGACCACAACAATTCTAGATCCTATTTTGTAATGAAAGAACACCAGAATCTGAATGCTTGGATTTCTCACAAACTTTGTTCTTTAGCCTGGGAAAATTTTTAAATCAGTGACATTAACATGAGCATTTCAGCAATCTTTTAGCAAATCCTTCAATGTTAACATTATATATAAATACATATTTTAATATGCAGTTCCGATGACTTAACCAAGTAGTGTCCCTTTCATACAGTCTAAATGCCTCATAATAGTAGCCTGTGCCAGATGTTTCTGAGAGAGTAAAACATACAATGTACCTAATTTTGCAAAACTACACAATAGGTAGACATTTCTTCCTCACCCCAGCTGGTGATCAGTTTATGCCCTGAAGCTTGGAGATTTATAGCCCTTGTAATTTTATCCTAAACAGAGTAATTGCAGATGTTCTTCCATTGCTATCATTTTAATTAGTGATGAAGACTTTTTCAAGATGTTGAATTTGAAGGTAATGAATTTCATCTGGATAAAATCTAGTAGGTAGTTATGACCACTTAAAAATAGCAAATATCCTCACAAATTATTTTCTCATTAACTTCACAGTTGATATTTATTTAGGATTTTTGCCTGGATTATTTTTAAATTATTTAAGGACTATTATGCCAGTGAAAAGTCACTAAGTCTCTTTTTAATGATTATAACAAAAAATACACAGTATTTCATTAATGGTAGATGCTTTAACATGTTAAGGGTTGTAACGATCTGGATAAAATTAAGTGAATAAAAGTATTATATAATTTTCTTTAAGTTTTAATATTCAAGAAAATTAAAGTCTAGTTTTTTATTGTGTTTTTCTCTGAGAAGAATTTAATATTTGGAAGCATGTGCTTTTATTGCTGGTGATATTTAATCCAGGGAAAATTAAATAAGAAATTCTTAGGTAAAGTGGATTTTCAGGAATTTTATTATAAGAAATCTCTCATTAAGTCTTTATTTTTGTAGGAAAAAATAAAGGAAAAGTGCCAGTGCTTTTGTTGGATCGGAATTATAAGAATTTGTCATAGTCATCTCGTCTATAGCCCAAAATTTAGTCATTTATTGTATAGGTGTGCCTTTTCATCAGCCTGTATCTGTCTTTATGCTCATGTTTTCCTCTGGGGGAAAAATTTTTTAAAAGCAGGGATTCCCGCCACAACCTTCTGTTTGTTCTCACCATAAGTACACAAGGTAGGGTATAGAATAATCAAGAAATCAAATGGAGCGATGATAATAGTGTTCAGATGCTTAGACCCAAGTACTGATCTTGTTCCCCCAATTCATATGATGAACCCAGCATTAAAGCTAACTGGCTATGAAAGCTAACAAAGTGAAACTCTCAGTAGACAAGTCAGTGTAACTTTTCCACTGCAGAGTTCTTCACTTTATCTTTTAGGAAAACACAATATAACCTGAAATTCTGTCATCAGTCTGTCTGTAAATGAATTAGCAGTTTAGTAGCTGGAAAAAAAGAAGTAATTTCCAAAAGTAAATTTGTGACAATTTTTTTCAAAGAAAATCTTTTAAAAATATAATTAACAGGCTTAATGGCACATGATCATCTAGTTTCTATTTTCAACTTTAATTCACTTGTTCCCTGCTTTTGGGTGGCTGGGAGGTTGAGAATGAGAAGAAACTTAACATGTGATATTTTCTAACAAAGTAGAACGGAGAATTTGTTCATTTTGTCTGTTTTCCCTATTTGGAATTCGAAAGTTATCAATTTTATCATGTTTAAACTGAAAATATATTTTAAGGAGCTATGTTTGGATTAAAGACATAAAAATTTGTGTTTTTTTCTCATCAAAATATAAAAATGATCTGATTTATAATACATTTAAAAATTTTACATATAATATTAACAATAAATTTATTAAAGCTGAGTTAACACATTGATATTTTAGTTTATTAAAAATTTATGGATTTAAAACTTTCTCATTTATTAGTTTTGGCAATTTAGAGAGCTTTGAGGGAAAATCAAAGTAAATCTGCTTTAGTGTTCAAGGAAAATAGAATTATTTAAGAATAAGATTTAACTTGTATATTATTATGTTATTAAGTAGGGCTAAAATCAGCTGCATAGTAATAATTGAACAAGTAAGTTTATGTTAATAATCCTTCATCACTTAACCTCCATTTTCACTTTTACTCGGCTATTTTATCTTTATAACCACTAGTGTTAGGCAGATAAGGCAGTTTTTATTGTTCTGTGATAAAAGTAATACAAAGCTAATACATGATAAACTTTTCGATATACTAGCACCATACATATTATTATTGTCTTCATATTAATTTCATTTAAATTACATTTGTAATCCATGGAAGAAAATTGAATGTTAAAAAGTATCAAATAACATGCTGATTTGGGTAACAGCATGCAAAATCAAAGCAAACAATACCAGACAGAAAACACAACAAATATATTTATGATATTAATTGTAAATGGAAGAAAAATCAAACAATATACTCAATAAACATATAAAAAAGCCTCTTGTGACATTTAAAGCTTTTTGTGATCATTTTTTGCAAACTAGACATAGAAACAAACTTCGTTAATGTGATGAAAGATGACTTTAGAAGCTATCTTTTTTTGTTGTTTTTGGCTTTTTGAGTCACACCCTGCGATGCACAGGGGTTACTCCTGGCTCTGCACTCAAAAATTACTCCTGGGGGTGCTCAGGGGACCATCTGGGATGCTGGGAATCACCGGGTCGGCTATGATGCAAGGCAAATGCTCTACCCGCTGTGCTTTTGCTCCAGTCCTGGAAGCTATAATTTTTTGGAAAACATTATTAGGTCATAGTTAATCCAAAGAATGCTACAGAAAAGGCTGCTAGAATTGAGAAAGCTAATTTGGATCTCAGTGTATGTAAAATTCAATTGCATTTCTATACTTTATGCACAAATAAGTAGCACATAAAATACTAAGACAGATATAATTTTTTTTTTGCTTTTTGGGTCACACCTGGCGATGCACAGGGGTTACTCCTGGCTCTGCACTCAGGAATTACTCCTGGTGGTGCTCAGGGGACCATATGGGATGCTGGGGATCGAACCCGGGTCAGCCGCGTGCAAGGCAAACACCCTAAAGGCTGTGCTATCGCTCCATCCTCAACAGATATAATTTTTAACTGAATAAACACCAAAGCTAAATATCTAATGAAAGGTAGACAGGTCTTTTCTTCAGAAAGCTACAAAAAGATTTTAAAGAAAATCATTTATGTTCTAAATAAAAATAATTACATAAAATGTATTTGAAGTGGTATTTCAATATTTTAATGATGTGGAGTTTCTCCAAGTTGATTTGCACTTGGAACAAAATTAAAAATTCAAACAGAACTTTTGAAAATTAGTGCTTTAATTCTAAGATGTATGAGGAAAATACAGATGTAATTGGTATATTTATATTAAAAGAATGTACAGCAACAAATATTCTCAAATATAACATGTAGGAATGAATAGTACAAAGTAAATTTGGAAAAAACACTTTAAATATTTACATATCAACTAGAATTGATCTATGCACCTGATTCCACCTGTGTTAAAAATTAGTGACATATCCATCAAAACATGGTAATATTTTGTACATATTGCAAAAATCTTTATTCATAAGTTTCTCCAAAAATTTCACCAACAGTACAATCACTAACATGTAGTTTATTTATGTAGTGCAGTAATAATATATGCAGTATATTGCTGGAATATTCAGCAATGATAATGAAGTGGCACACAAGAAATCTAATGAAGCTAACAGAATTAGTAATGAGCAAAATATGCTAGACTAAAGAGAATATATATATATGGCAACATTAGAATTATATCAAAAACAAATGAAATATATGTTGGAATTGTGGCAAATTATTGTGGTGAAGGAAGCTAGAGTAATATGTTTTCCGTATTTCCATAAAGGTGATTGTTATGTAGGGTATTTATTTGAACAAAATTACAATCCCAATAACTATATATACATTTGCTTCAAGATTGCTTTTAAAAGCTATGAAAATAATAAATCTGTATCACTGTATCACTGTCATCCCGTTGCTCATCGATTTGCTCAAGCAGGTATCAGTAACGTCTCCATTGTGAGTCGTGTTGTTACTGTTTTTGGCATATCGAATATGCCATGGGTAGATTGCCAGGCTCTGCTGTGCGGGCAAGATATTCTCAGTAGCTTGCCAGGCTCACCGAGAGGGGCGAAGGAATCAAACCTGGGTTGGCCGCATGCAAGGTGAACGCCCTACCCACTGTGCTATCACTCCAGCCCATGGAAATAATAAAAACCTTAAAAAATTGAAAACACATGTGTCACAAACTTTTTACAAAGAATATAACAATTTATTTTCCATTGCTCATTTGGAATATCATGAGAGTTTACACGGCCATGATTGTAAATGTAAATTTCTATATTGTAAATGGCTGGGTCCCAGAGACATCTCTTTGGGATTATCCACTTTGGGATTCAATTGGGAGTCTCTGAGTCAGGGCTCTTGATGCTCTAAGATGGCACCTGGAGGCAAATTGTGATAGCTGCCACTTTATACACTTCTCTCTTGGCTTTCCCTCAAAGCTTAAGTTTTTAAAATTCTGAACTAGTCTAGCTGATCCAGTCAAGACCTTTTGGTTGTATGCTTTGCCACCAGCGAAGTAATTCCAAGTTTTTCATCCTGACCAGTGAAAAACATACAGCATATGTAGAGTATGTGTCTACAGTTTATAAATGCAATCATTGCTTTGAAAGAATGACTTCAGGGGCCAGAGAGATAGTACAATAGTTAAAGCGTTTGCCTTGCACGTGGCAGATCTGGGCTCCTTCCCTGGCACCATACTGGTCCCCCAAGCACTGCCAGGAGTGATTCCTTAGTGCAGAGCCAGGAGTAAGGTCTTGAGCACCAGCGGGTATGGCTCCCCAAAATATCAACAATATTATTTGTTATTATTCACAAAAATAATATTTTTGTTACTAACAAAAATATTTTTTTTAACTTTGTAAAGTTTTTTAACCTTATAATGCGCGAATCTTATAGTCTAGTTCTCCCACTCAGAGAGTCAGGCGAGCTACCGAGAGTATCTTATCTGCACGGGAGAGTCTGACAAGCTCCCTGGGCGTATTCGATATGCCAAAAACAGTAATGATGATGGGTCTCATTCCCTTGACCCTGAAAGAGCCTCCAATGCGGCATTGTTGGGAAGGACGAGTAAAGAGAGGCTGCTAAAATCTCAGGGCTAGGACGAATGGAGACGTTACTGCCACCCACTGGAGCAAATTGATAAACAATGGGATAACTGTGATGCAGTGATGTAACAATTTTAACTATTTTGCATTTTTAAATACGAGGTTACCAATAAATATATTGTGTA
The DNA here is from genome assembly GCF_027595985.1 of Sorex araneus. NCBI lineage: Eukaryota > Metazoa > Chordata > Mammalia > Eulipotyphla > Soricidae > Sorex > Sorex araneus. Next base: position 343,655,871 of record NC_073303.1, on the reverse strand, counting down.
TTTAAAGGAGTACAATGAAGCATATATTTCCATTCTGCTGTTTTAGTATTTGAACAATTTTTTCCTCATTGTATTACAGAGAGTATAAAGATTTGGAGCAGTTGGTGAACAGATAGATCAGTAGCTGTATGATTATCTCAGGAACCTGGAAATATTTTTAGCTATCTTTTATTTGTGGTCAGTGTGCTTGCAAGTTAAAATATTTTATTGCACGTTGTTATGTACATTACTACATCAGTTGCCACATATGTCTTATTTACAATAACTACATTTGATGTAGAAAAAGGCAAGAGGGTAGATCCAGCTTTTACTTTTATGAAGAGTACATCCCACATTTCCGTACCATTAGCATACCAACTGAGAGCTCTGAATAGAGGTGTAGAAATAGACCCAGAGGTGCTCCAAAGGAAAATCCAGAAGCAAAAACAAGAAACCCTGATTTTAAAAAAAAGGGGGGGGAAGCATTATTTGCTAAGTTTTGTTTGTTTTGTTTTTTTAAAATAATATCTCTAGCACAAGTAATGTTTCTAACAGAAAGTATTTTTAAAAATTAAATTATGAGTTGAATTCTTTACTAATTCAAACAAATCTGTTTTGGTGGGGTGGGCACTCCGTGGTTCACAGAGCTTACTCGTGGTCCAGGGTCCTTCTGGTGGTACAGCATATGTAGTGTCAAGGACAGAATCTGCCACATGCAAGCCAGGCTTTATGCCGGCTGCACTATTTGTCCAGTCGTTACATTTTTAAATGTACACTTTTTTTTCAAACTTATTTTAATATTCAGGGGCGGGGCTATAGTACACTGGTTAGGGTGCATGCCACCAGGCACCCAAGTTTGAACCAGGCACCACCTGGTCCCTATATTTCATGGTGTGCTCCCAGAGGCCTTGTGCATCACCAGATGTGACCTCAGAGGCTAGATGCCCCTAACCAGGGTGGCCAGGGTACTCCCTGGCAATGCAGGAATGGCAATGTACAGTGTCACATCTCCAGGCCAGTGCATCGGACCGCCCACTAGGTTTGCTGGGAATTGTTGGGACTGCCTGGCCACTAAGGAATGCTTAGGGATCCTCTCTGCCCAACAAAACTATTCGCATAGTCAGCAGACAAGTTGTTTAATTGCGGAGTTTTTAATACTAAAATGAATAAGATGGTCATGATCATATTATACTTAAGTTTATATTTAGGCATGATGGATAACAGCTAGTAAAAATTTTCACCAGTTTAATAATATCTGTAACATGTTCTTACATTTTCAAATGAATAAATAAATTTATTTCAAAAGAAATAGAGATGATAGTATAACTGTTCCAGTTAGTATTGGCAGGAATTTAGTTGGGAGCTGATGAACTAATCTATATCAAGTTAGAACTGATTTTCATCTATTATTGATGTGTTCCAAGTTTTTTCATATACCTATGGACAAAATATGCTTTATGCAAAATAGTGAATTTATTTACTACTTTAAAAAGCTATTAGTGAATTTGTTTTTATCATATTAGTTTTATGTTGCTGACATAATATATAAGTCATGATTTATAGACTTAAGACAACATGATTGTTATATTTTAGTTGTGTGTGTTACAGTACATACGTGAATCTCGTTGGGTTAAAACTTAGTTATCAGCAGGGCTGTGTTATCTCTGCAGACTTGAAAGAAGCAACTGTTTCAGAATGACAGAATCCGGCTCTTTGTGATTATGGGTACTAAGTTCTCACTATCAGCTGGCTATGAGGTGCAGGTCATCCTCGTCTTACAAGTTCCCTGCATTTTCCGGCCTGTAGCCTCCTTCTGTCACCCACAGGGTGGGTGGACCCAAGTCTCTCTCCCTCTTCAATTTCTTGTGCTTCTTCCTTCACATTTTTCGAATTCAAGCCGGGCATTGGTCGGGGGGAAAAATGTAGGTTATTATCTAGTTCAACTTAGATTATTTTAATAATGTGTTCTGGGAACAGGAGAAATGTTGAAGCTGGTAAGATGTCAGAATCAATCTCCTGACCACTGCCAGAAGTAATTTCTGTGCACTTAGCCAGGAATAAACCCAGAGAACTATCCTGTGGGTCCCCACAGAAACCAACAAAGAACACCCTACCCAATGAGAACAAAGAACAAAAAAATGTGTTCTTAGTCATATCTACAAAGTCTTCTTTGCTGTGATAATTAGCAGAAACTTATAGCTCTATATTTACTCTTCTAATAGCTTTCCATGAGAGCCTCCAAAGATCCACTATGCGAAGGACTAACTTGATCACACACACACAGACGTTTTTAGAAAATCAAGTTACTAATTTTCCCATTAAGCTTCATCAAAACTTCAGTACTTAAATCTTTCCATAGGTTTTACCGGAGTGCGAGTCTCAAGCCCATAATTATTATTATTATTATTTTTGCTTTTTTTGGGGGGTGGTCACACCCGGCGATGCACAGGGGTTATTCCTCTCTGCACTCAGGAATTACCACTGGCGGTGCTCAGGGGACCATATGGGATGCTGGGAATTGAACCTGGGTCAGCCGCGTGCAAGGCAAGCGCCCTACCCTCTGTACTATCGCTCCAGGCCTCCCCCTGCCCCACCCCCAGCTGTAATTATTTTGAGAGTGAAGAAAGGTAAAGTAAAACAGTTTTAATGAAGATACCTGCATTTGGTTCCAGGAGAAAAAAAAAAGCCTTCCTTTTTACTTCCTTTTAAAATTTTTCTTTTAATTTGTTCTTGAAAAATTTTATGGGGAGGGAAAATTGATCTGACATTGTCACTGTCACTGTCATCATGTTGCTCATTGATTTGCTCGTGAGGGCACCAGTAACGTCTCCATCTTGAGACTTGTTGTTACTGTTTTTGGCATATCGAATACTCCACGGGGAGCTTGCCAGGCTCTGCCATGCGGGCGAGATACTCTCATTAGCTTGCTGGGCTCTCCGAGAGGAGCAGAGGAATCAAACCTGGGTCTGCCATGTGCAAGGCTAACGCCCTACTGCTGTGCTATCACTCCAGCATTAACATAGGAAATGTGGTGGGGAAAAAGCACTGGATAGGACCTGGGATTTTTTAAAATAAAGGATGAATCCTACAAAACTGATTACTTTGGCACATCTAATGAGATTTATAAAGTAGTTCTATTTAAAACATATCACCTCCGGGGCTGGATCGATAGCACAGTGGGTAGAGCGTTTGCCTTTCACTCGGCCGACCCGGGTTTGAATCCCAACATCCCATATGGTCCCCTGAGCACCACCAGGAGTAATTCCTGACTGCAGAACCAGGAGTAACCCCTGTGCATCGCCAGGTGTGACCCAAAAAACAAACAAAAGATTGAAATAAAAAAGAAAACATATCATCTCTACTTGCTCAAATCATTGAAATATGTAGAAAATTGTGATTGCCTTGTTCAAGAATATTTAGGATAAAATAATTTGAGTACACCCTTTGAATTCTTATTATTTTCATTAAAAAAAGTGTTGATCTCTCTCTGCAACTGGGAAGGTCTTCAGTAATTTAAAAAACTCAACTATAGTTATTTCATGTGAAACTGTCTTACTATTTTTTTCAAAATTTTAATCTCCTGAGTTGTAAGAACACAACTTAGCAAAGTGTATAAAAGCAGCAAAGCAGGTAGTTTAGATTTCTGTTAGTCTTCCAAGGAAAACTTAAAAGTAAGCTGGAATACAACACAGAGAGATTATACAGTAAAATGCTTTTGCAAACTAGGATTTAAAGAACTGGAAACCTTATTATTTTTCTCAGTCAAAATGTAAATGGATAAATGCCTATGTTTTTATGTTGTAAAATGAATTGTGAAATGTTTTTTTACAGAAAATGCCAGCCATTTATAATAGTCCCAAGAGCCATCATTTATTGATACTTAGCAAAGACCTGGGATTTGACTCAAAGGTTTGGAGCACGCACCCTGCATGTGAAAGGCCTGGGTTCAGTCCCTGGAACTGCATGGTCCCCCAAGCACTGTCAGGTGTGGCACTCAAACTAACAATTAGCTGTAATAAATAAAATATCTATTTAAAAGGAGACTTAGAAGTAAATACCTTGATAAAAATTAGAATTTATTTTTAATTAAAAATAAACATTTATAATTTTTATTTCATTCCGTTCCTTTGTACAATTTCTTCTCTGTGTTTAATAAGGCTTGAATTTATGCAGTTTCATACATGTCATCATTCACCTCAATGCTGATTAAGAGACTACTATGTGCAAAGCACATATGTATATATATGTCATATATGTACATATATGTGTGTGTGTATATATATATATGTATACACACACACACATATATATATATATATGCACGCCTCTTGGAGAGCCCAGCAAGCTACTGAGAGTAACTCATCCGCATGGAAGAGCCTGGCAAGCTCCCCGTGGAATATTTTATATGCCAAATACAGTAACAATAACAGGTATTATTCCCCTGACCCTGAAAGGAGCCTTGAATGGTTGGGAAAAATGAGTTAGGAGAGGCTGCTAAAATTTCAGGGCTGAGACGAATGGAGACATTATTGGCGCCTGCTCGAGTAAATCGATGAACAATGGGATGACAGTGATACACTGATGTATACACTGGACAAATATCAATAGGACATGAAAAGTTAACAGAAAGGGGTAGACAGTACAAAGGTTAAGGCACATTCATTGTGTGCACACGACCCCCAGTTAAATCCTGGCACCACCAAGTCCCAGAGAATTGCAGGGTGTGGCCGAAAAGGCCTCTGAGGACCATCAGTTTGGCTGGGTAAGAGCACTGCATCCTCAGTTCATTGCAGTCAACATTGAAGTGCTCGTCAAATTGGCCATGTATCAACAGGAAGCCTCCTGAGAATCACTTGTGAAACTCTTTCACCCACCCCCAGAATAAGTTCTTGCAATGGGGAAATTGTTTTGGATATATTAACTAGAAAAAAAGTCATAATGATTGCAGTGAAAGATATATATATATTTACATATATTAGCTAGATTTTAAATAGAGATTGGATATGCTAATCTTTATGCCTTTACCCACATCCCAACAGTATTTACTATTAATAAATTGGAAAATTACTGTCCAATAACAAATACCATATTATGAAAGTCAGGTATATTGCTCTTGTGTGTTTTATCCTCTCCTAAGAAGATTCCAGATTATTCACCTATTCTTTCTTCATGTAGATTAAAATGTAAAAGCATTTGTTTATCTGATTTATATTAATTTTGTGTCTATACTGTGAGACTGTTATTTTATTTGGTATATGTATGCAATCTTGCTACATTGACACTCACGCACTTCAAAAGAAGTAGTGGGTTGAGAAAATAATGGGAAGGGAATACCTTGTCTTCAGAGGGAAATGTGGTAATGAGAGTATTGTAGATAAATGAATTGATGCTTGACTAAGATGAGGAGGAAAATTGGAACAGAACACAGCAAAACCAAATAATAACTTTAACTAAAAGCAAATAAAGAAAGTCACACAGAGAAAAAGCTCTGAATGTGTGAATTAACTAAAAAGACAGATTTCTTTCACCTGCATCGGCCGTGACAGACTAGTTGATTCTCAGATTAAATCTTAGGGTTGTGGCTCTGGAGGACCACAGAGCATAATGCTTGCAGAGCATAAATAGTCACAGACTCCAAGTAAATGAATGATGTGAAGTGTCTCCAATAATCTTTTTTATGGAAAAGATCAATGCCCTGGATTCGGTTGGTGACCTAGTGATGTTTTTCTATGATTTGATACTAGTATTAAGTTATTTAGGGAGTATCTGCATCTCAAAATGAATTTCGTTAGAAAATTGTCTTAAGAATTTTGTTTTGGGACCAACTGGGCAATGCCGCAGGGCTACTTTCAGCTCCTTGCTTGTGGTTGCTCCTTACCAGGAGCTGTGGGGCCGAGGGGTGAGAGGTGTGGGACAAAATGGGGAACACGTGTTCTGACAAAGCATGTGCTTCACTCTTTGAGCTATCTCCCTTATGTTGTCAATACCAGCCAGTGCCTGATGGTATTGACAACTGATGGCTCACACTTGAATAAGATTTAATTAACATGAATTGCAGTGCCAGTGACAGTATATTTATTTTTTTTTGTTTTTTTTTCTTTTTGGGTCACACCTGGGGATGCACAGGGGTTACTCCTGGCTCCGCACTCAGGAATTACCCCTGGCCGTGCTCAGGGGACCATATGGGATGCTCGGATTTGAACCCGGGTCGGCCGCGTGCAAGGCAAACGCCCTACCCGCTGTGCTATCTTTCCAGCCCCAAGTGACAGTATATTTAAATCTTATTTTTGGTTGCAAAACTTAGATAGTACCCCAATGTTAACAACATCACACAATTAGATATGCTGATGATAATGAAGAGACATATAAGATTTTTTAAAAAGTATTAGTAATAATTTGACAATGAATTGAACTATGGATTATTTTCTCTGGTTCTCATATTTGGCATTTCTGAATCAATAGTTCTACTGTTTCCTGAATTCACATTCTCAAGGAAAATACTGAGACTCTTTTTTCTTTCCAAAATTTTATTTTGTTAAAGCACCATGAATTACAAAGTTATTCATCGTTGGGTTTTTGACGAATGATGTCCCATCACTAATCCCACCGACAGTGTCAGCTTCCCTCCACCAGTGTCGCCAGGTTCCCGCTCCTACCTCCACACCCCAAGCCCAGTCTGCCGTCTTGACTGACACCTTTTAAATTTGATTATTAAAATTTAGGTCTTGCAATGTCAGTTGCTGACTCCGTAATGTTGTTGTTGTTGACTCTGTAACGTCACTTACATGTGGCATTTAGAGTAAAAGGGTGAGAAAATGCAATGGTTGAAAGGGACGATGCGTGGGTCATCTTGGCCTCAGAGACTTGTTTTAAAAAAATTATTTTCTATAAGCATCTTGTTCTGTAATACCTGTTTGTTTTGAAGAATGAGGTAATTGTATAGACTATAAGTAAGTTAAGCATCATTATAGAATCTTATGCATTCTATCATACATATCTATGTATGTAATATTGTTGTAGGAAATATGTTGGGTTGAAATCAGACAATATCTAGAATTTAATGCTACTCTTTCTGTGTTCCATCTTGGAGGAATAATTGGTTTTACTGTCCTCCATCTCCTCATTATCAATGTAAAAATTTTGTGTGTGTCTTTCTTAAGAATTTGATAGATATTGTTGATATCATTCCTGGGGTATTACGTGACTGTTACTGTATAGAGGAAGTTTAATTTTCTAATTCATCTACATGTCCATGTACATTTGATATAAACAATATGAATGGTTTTGATAATGTTGACTTATTGAAATAAATGTCTAATTCTGTTGTAATTCAGTTGTGGTAAAATTAATATTCAATATAAAAATCTTTAACATTAAACATTTTATAATTATATAAAGTAAAACAGGAAGCTACAGAAAAAAGTCATATTTTAAAATTTTTCAAAGAATCTATTTATGTCATGTTCTGGAACTTTGATCTTTTGTAGTAGTTTCTACGTAATATTTTTACAGTTTCTGCATTTATGTAGTAGATTATTACCTTATGATAAAGTTAGTTAATAATTTCTTAACTCTTTTTGCTGATGACCTTTTAAAGCTGCATAATTAGAATAAGTTGTGGTTATTGTATTGGAATCTCTATCCCATGGGCCAACAAGGCAGCACATTAATTCTCTGCATCACCCACTCCCTGTGCAGTGCCATCAGCACAAAGATATTATTCTTTGTAATTACATAAAGAAAGGGTCTATTTAGTGTTAACTGACCTTTCTGTGACTGATCAGCCTTTTCCACCAGTGAAGTAGAAATGTATATCATTAGAATGTGCGTAAATAAGAAACCTTTCTAAATCTGAAACTATTCAAATCAGGAGGTGTGCACAAAGAAGAAATTGTTCAGTGTTTCACATGATAGAGTGAAAAAAAGTAGCTAACTTTAAAAATATGCTTTAAAATTATGATAAATTGAAATATAAGAAAATAAAAATATATAGGAATATTTTAAAAGAAAATAATGTACCAGTATATTGGTTAATATTAATGAATATTTGACTACATTATTAAGCAAATATCTCTTTAAGGTAAAAATTTAGTTTGATAAGGAATAAACTTGGGAGAAATATTATTAATGAGATTGTATATTTATGTATTTATTTTTGTATGTTTATATATTTTTGTAGCACTGCACAGTAACACTGTCCTCCCGTCGTTCATCGATTTGCTTGAGTGGGCACCAGCAACGTCTCTATTGTGAGACTTGTTGTTACTGTATTTGGCATATCGAATACGCCACGGGGAGCTTGCCAGGCTCTGCCATACAGGCGGGATACTCTCTGTAGTTTGATGGGCACTCCGAGAAGGGTGGAGGAATCGAACCCAGGTCAGCCATGTGCAAAGAAAATGCCCTACTCGTTGTGCTATGGCTCCAAATATATTTTTGTATTTATATATATTTATACCCTTGTAACTTAGAAAATTATTGCGAGTATGAATTTCTGAACACCATTTTCTCAATTTTTACTTTTCTTACTTATTTGTTTTGAGGCAACACCAACTGTGCTCAGGGCTTAACTCCTTCTCCTGAATCGCCCTGGGAGAGCTTGGGAGACCGTATATATTACTAGAGATTGAGCATGACTCAGGAGAACACCTTACCTGCTATACTCTCTGGCCCCAATTGTCACTTCTTCTTATAATTTGATTTGTTTTCTTTATCTTAGTCAATTATTTGCACATTATTTGAGGAAAATTTGATCAAATACAAATTTAATAAGTGTTATAAGTTGGTATTTGTATTTCCTGGTCTTTGGATAGTTATTTGGAGACATACTACAGTCAACAGAGGAAAGTAAATATCCATTTGGGAGCATAAACCCACATTAATCAGATAGTTTTTAATATTTCACAAACACATATTTGTAGGCAGTTTTTCCCAAATAGCATATGAACTATCTCCAAAATTTGTTCCAAAGCTGACCTCTCCTTGAAACTTTCCACTTTTGCCACAATTGAATTCTTATAGAACTGCCATCTTCCAAATATGTCTTTTATCCTTCTTCAGGGATAATGTATTCTAATGTAGTTTGGTGAATGTCTCAATTTCTATTTCCGATTGCAAGTTCCTTTGGCCCTGAAATTGTGTATTTTTTCATGCTGATATCAATAATTCCTGGCAAATATGTATGCTGAACATAGTCAAAGATAATAAGGAACAAGTAGAGTTAATACAAAATAGCCATACATTCCCAGTTTTTCTGACTCTTAAATGCAATTATGTCCACTAGTAAACATAAAAGACAAAACAACAGTAGCTGAATTTGCAACCATCAGTGGGCTAAGAGAAGGACTCCTGTGTGCAGTAGTTTTATTTTTGGTTGCATCGGTGGGGTAGGAAGAGGAACTTTTGCCTGGACTCTGGTAAAACAGGTTTGACTAGTCAGCCATCAGAGTGGTAAAGGTCCTGTTGGCCTCTCAGTGGCTCCCTACTTCTTTGTGTATATGAGTTGCTCAGTAAGCGTTTTTGAATACATTAGTGAATAGAAGGCTTTTTGTCAGACATGATAATATGTAGAGTTTGAGGCATATAACAGTCTTGATACAGAGGACTGATTTGTTCATTTAAAAATCAAGACTGTTCAAGACTAATTATCAGAGAAATCGTGTTGGACAAGAGAATCGTTTCCATGGCAGCACAGACAAGGAAGTGAGTCCTGGGAGAGTTAAAGCAGTTATTTGTTCCTTTGAGGCTTCTGAGTATCGACACATATCATTCTTACAGACTTGCTCCCTGCAAACACTGGGGAGAACTCTCATTTACTGTAGTAATTGGTGTATAGATTTTAAGGGAGTAGCAAGGCAATAACCCCTCCATGCACACAGTAGGTGAAACACAGTTTATACATAGTTTCTTCATATTTTCTTGTGTTAGAGAATTGACATGCATGTTAAGCATTTGTGTTCATTATACTAATGCTCGTTACTCAAAGGGAATTCTTTTAAAGCTAAACATTTACATCCCTGCATACAAAATCATCTAGTACCTTAACCTGGCAGATATGTGGCTTTTTGTGATATGATATCAGCAATATGATGCATAGCATATGTATACGATCTATGCTACTAAATATTTTTTGGGGGATCACACCTGGCGATGCACAGGGGTTCCTCCTGGTTTTGCACTCAGGAATTACTCCTGGCAGTGCTCAGGGGACCATTTGGGATGCTGGGAACCGAACCCAGGTCGGCTACGTGCAAGGCAAATGCCCTACCCACTGTGCTATGACTCCAGCCCCTATACTACTAAATATTGATGCTTGGAATGGAGCAATTACTTGCATATTTATGCTTAACGGGATACTTAATATATAAGTATAATTAATTATTTATAATATTTGTCACAGTTTAATTCCAAAAGATATAAGAGGCCTAATATGACCTACAAAAGTTTTACTTCACAAAGCATAGGTTGCAGTGATATATAGTAGTCCAGTTGAGGTCAAGAAAACATTCCTCCTTTTACTGACTCACACAACTTTTACTCAAACATATATTAACCTGCATGACAACAAATAGAGATGGCTCTGCTGAGATTCAGGACACTGATTATTCTATGACAGCCTTTTCTGGCCTTTCCAACCTGCTTTATAGAATAAATTCTTGGCAAAACCGTATTAAAGAAACATCTTGATGAAACTAGTTTACACTTCGGCTCCTCCCACTCTAACCTGTAATCCCTGGTGAAGAGGTATTATTTGTTTCTTTAATCCCTAAATAGCTATAGAGTTGGACCCATAAACTCATCGGGTTTTACTATACAAATGATTGAGCACATAAATTAATGAACAACTAGATGAAAGAATGCTCTGAAGTAAAAATGATCAATATATACCAGTAACATAGCTTTTGCTTTCTGGAGGTTCTGGCAGAAAGTCAATTTTTTCTAACATTGGAACTAAAGTGAGTCTATTGTAGTCTGTACAAGAACACAGAATAGTAGGCAGGAGAACCTCAGTCATATATAAGAAAGCGACTATCTAAAGTAAATTATTATTAACCAAGGGCCTGGAAATGACAGACAGATCATCAGAAAAGATTAGGTGAGATATCAGGAGAGGACATTTATAATTAGAACTGGGTCAAAAGATGACAACTCTCTTAATATACATAATTGAGAACGGGGCATAGCCTCTTATGTAAAATAATGGGCCCGAGAGATAGTACAGCAGATAAGGTACTTACCTTACATACACCTGACCCAATTCACAGCATCTCACATGGTCCCCAGAGCACTGCCAGGAATGATCCTGAGTGCAGAGTCAGAAGTAATCCCTGTGTGGGCATCACATTTTTGCAGTGTACAAGAGTATTCTCAGCTCAGTGATTAAATATCCTCCAAAGTGCTGTGGGAACCAACCAGTGCCAGAGATAGAATCCCAGCCTCTGACATGCAACGCATGTGCTTCGACCCTACTCCCTGTACTTAGTTGTTTTATTTATTTTCTTCCTCTCCTATTTGATTAAGGTTGCATACGGAGGGAGGGGGTCCTTGAAGAGATAGTGCAGGATTATAGTGCTGTTCTTGCCTGTCACCAACCCTGGTCCCCCACCCCCACCCCAGCACTGTGAGGATAGCAGGATGTGGCAAAAAAAAAAAAAACTGAGGAAAAAGAAATAGAGAAAGTTGCTTGATATACTTACTATGGCTTGGTTTTGCCTCTTGTTTTTTGAAAATCCAACACCTGGTAAGTGTCTATGAAATATAAGTTGAAAGGATTAAACCTCTGTTTTCCAGATGAGGAAGTTCCAAGTTTAGTGCAATTAAGAGGTTTCCTGGGGCTGGAGCGATAGCACAGTAGGTAGGGTTTTTGCATTGCATGCAGCCAACCCGGGTTCGATTCCCAGCATCCCATATGGACCCCAAGCACCATCAGGAGTAATTCCCAAGTGCAGAGCCAGGAGAAATCCCTGAGCATTGCTGGGTGTGACCCCCCCCAAAAAAAGAGGTTTTGTCACAATCACAAGGTCATAAGGCCAATGAGAGGCAACCAAAATCCCAAGCCTTTACCACTATCAGTTACTGTCTTGGGTCGCACCATTTGAGCAATCACAATAAGCACTGTCTTTGTGGCTCACAATCTAAACCAGATACAGAGGGAGGGGAGCAATTGTGTTCAGATGGTTCAGAGCTTGGAGGAAGAGGTGGAGATTAAGATGGTTTGAGACCTGAAACCACTTGCCCCTGACTTCTGTCTTCTCCGGGGTTCCAGACAGTTACTATTGCAAAACACTCTTAAATCATTTAGCACAAGATTTGGGGAAAATTTTCTCTTCTTGCTGCTACACACAGTGTCCCAGAAATGAGAGATGTTGTGCTTTCTATCCTTACTTCTGGCTTCATTTCAGCCCAAGGAAAGGTTTTTGCTGTTTGCTCTCCAGGGTAGAAAGGAGTAGACTCCCGACGTTTTCCATGCAATTTTTATCTTCTCTTGTAATAAACAATAAAAAAGAAGTTTATTTTCAAATGACAAAACTACGGAAATATCCGAGTTGAAAGTGTCCCGTACTTATCCTCCCCCACCGCTGCTCATGTGCTGTTTATCTCTCGGTGTACACCAACAGATAAATAATTAGAAACAGAAAAAAAAAAAAGAAGTAATCCCTGTGTGACCCCAAACTCAATAAATAATAAAAAAGCATGAATTTAAATCTGTATTTAAAAATAAATTTTATGGGGCAAGAGTGACAGTACTGTGGGTAAGGTTCTTGCCTTGCAAACAGCCCAAGTGGTTCCTTGAGCCTGCCAGGAGCACTGAGTCCAGAGTAAGCCCTAAGCACCTCTTGGGGTTGTCCCTCCAAATATTTATGACACTTTTTAATTGAGATTGACTATATGTCTTGGGGATAATTTTTCATGCTTCTTTAAAGAATATGTTGCTGCATTCCAGTCAACAGCAAAATACCAGTAACTCTTCACCACAGTTCATTGGGCAACCTCTCCCAGTTCATTCTGCTTTTTGAATTGGATCCAAATAGCTGCAGAAGGGTGATTGAGGGTCTGGATGACAGATTACTATGAGTTTATTCATAGGCATTGAGACTATATTAATACAATAAAGTGTTAAAAGCTATGTACATTTCTATGCATATCTGTATACTACAGATATTTCATCACAACTGTGTTTCTAAAATGTTTAGATCAACTTTTTCCCCATTACTCCATCTCTCTCCTTAAATATTTGAAAAGAGTTCAGATGAATTTAGACAGTCTTTAGGATAAGTATATATGTCAGTTCTCCACAGGTTTTAGTGCTTGGCACAGTTGTGCTGAGTCTGACCAGAATTCAGACTTGTGCAGGCCCAACTTTGAAAATCTATGCACTAGATTACAAATTACGTTAGTAAGTGAATCTAATAATATTGTAAATCTGATCATCTCCAGTTACTTAAATCTCCTGTGGATGTGGGTAGGGCATTTGCCTTGCATGCGGCCGGCCGACCCAGGTTTGATTCCTCCATCCCTCTCAGAGAGCCTGGCAAGCTACCGAGAGTATCTTACCCGCCCGGCAAAGCCTGGCAAGCTCCCTGTGGCATATTCGATATGCCAAAAACAGTAACAAGTCTCACAATAGAGACGTAACTGGTGCCCACTCGTGCAAATCGATGAGCAACAGGATGACAGTGAGTTGGCAGTGAGTGAGTACTTTTAATTTATTTCTTTATGGTTTTTGGACCGCACTTGGTGATACTTAGGGCTTACTCCTGGCTCTCCACTCAGGAATCACTCCTGATGGTGCTCAGATGACCATGCCAGGGATCGAACCCAGGTTGGCTGCATGCAAAGCAAACTACCTTCTCACTATACTATTGCTCCTTTCCCTTTTTACTGGCTTTAAAAAAATGGTTTTTCTTTTTTAATTTGAAAATAATCATACTTCTCTTACTAGTTTCTTCTTTCTTCTGTTATTCCACTGACTCTGACTTTTGTGTTCCTCTAAAGTATCTTCTATTGCTATCTTGCTTTGAGAGCCATTCAACTTCTAGCAGCAGTGTATTCTGCTAATACACTGCTAAATACTAGTATTCTAAAATACTACTAGAAAGTACTTCTAGTAGTGTTTTCCCCAAGATATATTTCACTAATAATTATTGTTCCAACTTTGCTTTATTTGATTTTACATTATAATTGGTTACAATGAAACAAATTAGAATTGAGAGTTGACAATCCCACTCTTAAGCATAAAAAAAATTAGAGTTAACAGAATACATTATTTAACATTAAGGAAACTTGAAATTCATTACACTTTCAGGAATAGGTAGTGAATTGTCAAATTCTTCTGTCCATTCATTACTGGAAAATGATATGTAAAATATGATTGATGTAACAATGTTTTGAAGATTCATTGGTACTAACATTGGTATTAACTATGTAACTTGATTTCTTAGTTTAAGCTTTGTGGTAAACCAAGAACTGGTATGAATCAGAAATTGAAAGTATGTGTAATTGAGAATGATGTCAAAACTGAAAAAATATATATTTTAAAAATAAAATTGAATTACAGAGAGAACAAAGCATGAATTTCCAGATGTATTTTCAATTCATTTCCATTAAATAGTTATAATACAAACTTATACAGCACTGTCTCTACTGGACATCTAGGTTCTAAAAGAGATCTGCTTCAGAAATAGAATATTTAAGCTATTAAGTTTCACTATTTTAAATCAAACAAAACTCTCAAAATTATTTCTTTCTGCACTGAGTAGAGCATTTATCAGTTCCAAGTTAATCACCGGAGGATTAGGTTTTAATGTTAGTATTAATACAAAAACCAAAATTTTAACCATTCTTTTAGATATATCTACACCAATAAAAAATACTGAGAGATACTATTCCCTCCTAGTGAAAGATCAATTAGTTAGAAGTTTCTAAAGTTTTAAATCATTATGCCAGAATTAGAACAAGGACATTTGAAATCATTCTCAGTTCATCATTTTGGCTTTTTAAGAATAGCTATGACATAGTATTAATCATTAGAGATCAATATGGATACCAGATTTTGTGAGAAATATATTTGGTGACCTTAATAAATCTTCAAGAGTGTAAATACAAAAATATTTGTACCAGCAATTTTCTGCTGAATTACATTTTCTCTCTGTATATTCTGATGCAATGTATCTTTAGTAACGAAAGATTTGATGTGATGGCAATATCCTCAAAGAAATTTTTTTAATTAATTTTTTAAATTTTTATTTTATTGAATCACCATGTGGAAAGTTACAAAGTTCTCAGACTTATGTCTCAGTTATACAATGCACAAACACCCGTCTCTTCACCAGTGCCCATATTCTACCACTAAAAACCCCAGTATACCTCCCACCCCCCACACCCCACCCCCGCCTGCGTAACTGATAAATTTCACTTCATTTTCTGTTTACCTTGATTACATTCCATATTACAACACAAAACTCACTATTGTTGTTGGAGTTTCCCCCCCCCAAAAAAAAAAACAGCCCTACTGAGAAGGAAGCATTTGATAATTAGTTTTCCATTGCTGAAAATGAAGAGATATGCAGTTGCGTGGCCGCGGTAGTGGCAGCACAGTTTACTAAATACAGATTTCTGTATTTTAGTATTTTAGTGATTAAGTCCAGGGAGATTTATGTTAGAAATTGCATCATTTCCCTTACTGGGGCAGCATGAGGCAATGGCTTAGTTCACAGTCTAGAGACATGGCTGCAAGCACTGCTGGGACCAAAAGTAGTCTAGCTGTTCTCCGGATCTTGGTCAATCAGCAGCAAAGTGGCTGCACAAAAGCATGGCCACCCAGGTTGAATCTAGGCGGAGCACAAAGAAATATTTTTAATGCTTCACAATGGTATTTTTATATCTTGTTCTTCAATCATTACAATCATGATTGTTCTGCATTTATGTGTTTTAAAACTTTGCTACTATAAGTAATATAGGGAATGCAGGTTTTGCATAGAATGTATCTTCATATGAGGAATTTACTAACAGGTTTGAAAATGTGGAAAGCTATTGGTAAATTACATACTTTCTGAAGCCAAGAAGAAAATTATGCTTGAAATATAAAAAGAATCAGCAACTGAATTGACATCAAATGTGCAATGTTAAATAAGCCCCAACAGGTGGTATTACAAGAGTCAGTATTAGATTTATTGTATACTTAGTCCTGGGGTATCATAAAGTCTCATGGAAGCAGATTTAACCTGTATTATAATTAAAGTATACTATTAACTATTTGGGTTTCCTTTTCTTGTCTTTCACGACTTTTTTGTTTCTAGCATTTTGTGTAAATACTGTCATTCTTAACCTCTTGGAGATGGAAATTTAAGCTCCTAAGCCTCTTCATCCATATGAACACTGAGACTTTTGGAGAGTAAAAGGACTTGAAAAACTGAATTAGACTCCTGGGATGCTTAGTTGAGCCTCCTAGGACTGGACACTTCCCAAGGCATTAATTATAAAGGGAAATCCAGAAAAAAAGATGAGTGAAAGTCAGACTGATTAATCAATAGAAAACCTGCATCAGGAAAGAAAGAACTTTACTCAATTGAAAGAAGACTTATTCCCCCCCCACTTTTTTTGATGTTTTATTTTTCTAAAATATTTAGAAATAGTATACTACGTTAGTTAATAGGGACTGGACTTGAAATGCAAATTAAAATTATTTTAATTATCTATACATTTCTCTTTATCTTCTAGGAAATTCAAAGTAATTCCTTGAATGAAAATCTACGTTTAGCTCAAGAATATGTGAAATTGCAGAATACTTTCTTTACAGTAAAGAGTGGTTATTTAAGCCAGCGTGACAGACAGTTTCCACTTGACAACGCAATTGCAGATAAAACACAGGTACAATTTTTCTTATTTTTGAAAAATATCATTGTATACTTGACATGTGCATTATAAAAAATGCACATGGAGTCTCCCTTTGATAGTGGCTCTTTATATCATCATCATCATCATCATCATCATCATCATCATCATCATCATCATCATCCCATTGATCGTCGAATTTCTCCAGCGGTCTCAGTAACATCTCCATTCGTCCTATCCCTGAGATTTTAGAAGCCTCTCTCTACTCATCCTTCCCAACGATGCCGCATTGGATGCTCTTTCAGGGTCAGGGGAATGAGGCCCAACTTGTTACTGGTTTTGGCATATTAATACACCATGGGGAGTTTGCAAGGCTCTCCCAATTGGGCAGGAAACTCTAGGTAGCTTCCCAGTTTCTCCCAGAGGGAGAAGTAGGCTGTAAAATATCGAGTGCCCGCAAAGCGGCCACTAGCTTCTGGGAGCTTGCTTGTTGTCTCTGGATGTTGACCATTGATGGGATTACACAGCACCGGGGCCAGTCCCTGGGTGTGACCGCCTAGCTACTGGGAAATGGGAAAACTGGGCAGAAGAGGCCCAGTCCCGATCCGAGCAGGCTGGGAGGGCTCAGTCCCACGCCCCACACACCTGGGTTCCTCTGCCAGTACCTTCATGCGTGAGGCTCATCCGAACGTGTGGAGAGGGGCCTTAAGCATGGCTGTGGCTAGGCTCCGGAGGTCTTCAGCCGCTGGGAGCTCTGCTCGGGGCAGGGAGGAAAGCTGGAGCCCATCCCCTCCGAGGGGCCTCGGGGAAGACAGCCAGGCGCGAGGGCAAGAGGCTCTTTATATAGTGTCACAAAATGCTATATTTTGTCAATTTTTTTTCTACCTTCTTATTAATGATTTTAAAGTAAATTCTGAAGGCCTACTTGAGAAACAAATTTATTTCAGAACTTACTGCTTTATAAGTCAGAACTATATCCTATGTACAGTACACAGAACCTTGCTTACAGAGGTCAACCTGGGTTTGACCCTTGACAACCCATTTGGTCCCCTGAGCCTTCCAATGTGACCCCAGAGTTAGGAATAAGGCTGAGCACTGCGGTGTGGCCCAAAATGAAAAGAATCTACTATTGAGCTGGACTGTAAATCTTTTTTTGTAATATATGTGCTCCATATGTTTTTTTAATTTTCTTACTAGATGTAGAACTTAATTAGAAACCTGGAGATATAATTTACCTTCCTTTGTCACTGAAAAATCACTAAAAATGCTAGTATAATCAGTAATATTTCCATAGTAATAATAATTTGAAAAATGAAATATACAACTGGCTTTAAGATCTTGCCACTTTCTCTCTGTGCTTCTCTAGATATTCACTGACAAGAGAAGTTATTTTCTTTGTTTCTTTATGAATCTTTGTTCCCTCATAGGATTTGAACTTAGAAAAATAAAGATTTGGTTATTTTATTAAGACTTCATATAGTCATAAGAACCAATAGACTGCTAATGAATCCTTTCTCCTATGTCACCCACATTGTTGTACTATGAACTAGTAGTTTAGAATTCCAGGACTATTTATCCCCCATTATTCTGGAATACTTAAGAAGATAGAGAAACATAGTTTGAGTATAGAATTACATATGCATAACTTGGTAATCTTGGAAAATAAGTAACTGACAAAATTTTTTTTTATGTATAAAATGATACTTAAGGCAGTGAGACTAATGAAGAGACATCCATAGTTACTTTGTAAATGAAAGGATAACTGAAGCAACTGTAACTATTGCTGTCATCTTGCATACTGCTTGTAAACTCTTCTATATTTCCCTTTTGTATTTATTAGAGTTAAGATTTTAAGAATGATAGAAAAACTCTGTTTTTCTATTAAAATTTTATATTCAAGTAGTAATAAGAGTAAGGGACTTCTATAAATATGTGTGGGAAAGAATCCAAAGTAATAACTCAGATTTAAAAGCATTGCTCTGATTTCAAAAAAAGGACATCAGTGTATCTATTAAGAGCATTGCCCCATCACTTGATGCTTTTGAAATTGTTCTACATGTTAAATACAGTCAACTTGTTGTTGATCATTTAGGAAGAGAAAATAATCAATGCCTATACTGAATTTTACTTTCAGGAAATTTTACTTTCTAATTTTACTTTAGAGGGAACTAAAAACAAATTTTAGGAATACTTGCTATCAGTTTGAAAAGAATCTTAGGTGGAAAATAAAAATATATGACACATCTGTATAAATACTAAAGAACTCGTATCTACTTTTAAGAGAGTTGACTCACATAATATCTTCGTGTAGAAACTGTAATTATCTTGAACATAGTTTTGGAATCAAAGGAAATCTGATTCAAGATCCAAAGAGTATGAACAGAGAGTGGGACATTCTGGTAGACTGGGTAATGTTTGTAGAGATCCATCAGGAATCATACTTTGAGCACACCTGTTTCAGGGAAACTTTCAAAGATTTATTTGTACTTCCAATCATTTTTCATTTCCATCCTTCAGCTATGGAGGTCATTAAGTGCAGGCTGCCCTTGTCAGTGTCATGTAGGATCAATTTGCTGCAATGGACAGAGAGGCCTTATTGATGCTGTTAAATCTGTCAGTGAGAAATCGTATGTCATTAGCGTCTAATGCACTACTTACAGGATGGAATTTGGCCACCAGACTGAGAAAAACCTTTAAGGCTTTAATCCAGTGTCTTGATATTGCAGCATTCATATGTATAGGAGTAAGTGCAGGCCTATTTTAATACATGTTTTAGGTCTTCAATTAGTTTAGTTTTAGGACTACAAAGCACCTTTCAACTGTTGCCCTTGTTAAATTCCCTTGTCAGACAGAGAAAATGGTTTTCACTTTTAGGAATTTTGCTTATTCCTTTTCTGTTTTAGATTGATTTCATTGATTCTCCTCATAATTTTTTGGCAAGATGAATATTTTAATTTTTATGCTTGATAGAATTAGTCTCTTGACACAAGTTATACATGCTCATACATCTGTATTTTTAGACCAAAAGTAGCAGAGAAATCTGAATGAAAAGGAAAACAAATTAAGTATAAGTTACAATGTTTCCTTTCCTTAATTCAATTTTATGTGCTTTTGTCTCAGATTTTAGAATGTTATAATATTAATCTTGGTGATGAAATGATCCAAGCTTTTCTATGTGTTGGTATTACCCTATACTTTTAACATTTGCAGTGATAGGTGTTTCTATTGGTAAAAGATAGAAAATTTTGTTTCTGAAATTATAAAAAGATTTTATTTATCCTGCTCATAGGTAATAACAGAGTAATTTAAAATGTCTCATATTTAAGATAGAGCTAGCGTGATGGGCAGGACCATGTGCTTTGCATGGTGGAGTCTGGGAGCTGCATCGTCCCTTGGCACTGCCTGAGACAGCCTCAAGCACATCTCACTCCCCGAAAATAAAGTCTGGTTTCAAATTTTAAATAATAAAAGAATAAAAATTGAAGGAGGGACAATATTTGGAAAATTTGTTCAAGAGAAAACATGGCTTCTCCACAGTGGAAAACAGTCATTTTTTTCATTGTTAATAAAAGCTTTAAGAAGTGTTTTATATTTTATTTTTTTAAGATTTTTAATTTTATTTTATTAAGACACCATACTTAGAGTTATTTACAGTTTATTAAGATATCATGATTGACAGAGTTTATTCATAGTTACAGTATAGTTCTTCAATATTCCAGCATCAATTCCACCACCAGTGTCAACTTCCCTCCACCAGTGTTCCCAAGTTCCTTCATCTCCAGCCCCTAGCCACCACCTTGACTGGCATACATTTCCTCTTTGTTAAAACCTATGAATATATTTACAAAATCACCATTGGATTGTTTAATTTATTGTTTGGGGACCATACCCAGCAGTGCTCAGGACTTACTTTTGGCTTTGTGATCAGGGATTACTTTACTTCTAACTGTGTTCAGGATTATTCAGACCTTTGGCAGTACCAGGGATCAAATCAGAGTCAGCACACGCAAGCTCATTAACTCCTGTACTGTCTCTCTGGTACATGTTTTACTTGCTACCTCAAAATCTTTGGGCCTGCAAATAAAAGCAAGGTCAGCAATCTTACAAAACTGATGCGTTTCTCTAGTCTGCAAACACGTCTCTTAAAAAATGTTAAGTCATTTTCCCAACCAGTAATTTTTTTTTTCTGGTGGGAAAATACTATTTAATTGGAATTATTTTATTTCCATAGAGTTTATAAGTAGGTTTTATAACTATAAAATTGTAAAACTTGGGAGCAAAAAAGATAGTACAACGGGCAAGGAGCTTACCTTACAAAAAATGAACTTGGGTTTGATCCCCAGCATCCCATATGGTCCTCCAAGTCTTTCCAGGGAAAGTTCCCTGACACAGAGCCAGGAGAAAGCCCTAAAAACCACCCGGTGCAGCCCAAAAACAAAATCAAAAATTGTAAAACATTAGGACTAGAGAACACCTTTAAAAATTTTTTAGTCTCCGAAGAAGTATTTTACAGATGAAGAACTCCAAGAGCACACAACTCTAAAATAATTTTTTTTTTTTGCTTTTTGGGTCACACCTGGCAATGCACAGGGGTTACTCCTGGCTTTGCACTCAGGAATTACCCCTGGTCATGCTCAGGGGACCATATGGGATGCTGGGATTTGAACCCGGGTCGGCCGCGTGCAAGGCAAATGCCCTACCCGCTGTGCTATCTCTCCAGCCCCTAAAATAAAATATTTTTAACCCAGAAATAATTTTTGAATTATACCAAAACAAGTAAATTATTCATTACATACTTCTTATATGGTAGGTATATTTTCTACTTAGAGTTGTCTTTCACGGTTTACATCTGCAGTTGTTTTGCAATTCTGTGGGAGTTTCAGTATAATGAATTTTTTTTTTAGTTTCCAAATACATATATGCATCACAATGACAGAAACATTTGAAAAAATGCTGTTGCAATCATCTTTTACAAATATACAAAGCTTATAATTTTTAACCTAGTTATTGATATAAAAGTGCATATTACAAGCAGAATATTTTCTTTGAGTCATTCCTTTTTTTTTTCTTTGGAGTTTTGTTTTTATTGGAGATAGAGTACCAGCTTCTATAATCCTTGGAGCTTCTGAAAAGGAAGAATACTATTTCCCTAGAAAAACTGTTGTAAATTTTTATATAGTTAATAGTTAATACCCGAGAAGCACTATGTGCAAGGCACTGTACAAATTTTTCAAAATGATCTTAGTAATTTCCTCAAAAATTGACAGAAACTGAAAAATATACAGTATTAAGTACATCAAATAGTTTCTTTTTTTACAAACTATCTTTTGGTATAGTATATATGATTACTGTCACTGTCACTGTCATTCTGTTGCTCATCAATTTGTTCAAGTGGGCACCAGTAACGTCTCCACTGTGAGACTTGTTACTGTTTTTGGCATATCAAATATGCCACAAGTAGCTTGCCAGGCTCTGCCATGCAGGTGAGATACTCTTGGTAGCTTGCCAGGCTCTCCCAGAGGGGCGGAGGAATAGAACCCTGGTTGGCTGTGTGCAAGGCAAACACCCTACCGCTGTGCTATCACTCCAGCCCATATGATTACTAATACTATTAATTATGTAAACATATATCTCTTATACCAAATCTTAATGTAACTACTATTATAAAAAGACTACTCCAGAGGCATGAGCAGTGGGTTCAGTACTTGCCTTCCACAGGGCTGACCCAAGTTTTGAATCTTGGCATTCTATATAGGTCCCTCAAGAGTGATCCTTAGGTGTAGAGCCGAGGGTAAGCCCTGAGCACGAGCAGGTACAGCCCAAATGACCTCCCACATAAACACTGTCACTGTCACTGTCATCTTGTTGCTCGATTTGTTCAAGCGGGTACCAGTAACGTCTCTCATTGAGAGACATATTGTTACTGTTTTTGGCATATCCAATATGCCATGGGTAGCTTGCCAGGCTCTGCCGAGTGGGCGCGATACTCTGGGTAGCTTGCCGGGCTCTCTGAGAGGGGTGGAGGAATCGAACACGGGTCGGCCACGTGAAAGGCGACAGCCCTACCGCTGTGCTATCACTAAAAAAATTGCAATAGGCATTACATAGTTTCTACAAGCTGTAAATATGGAATTAATATGTGTAGTGAGGGAAAATCATTGTGATATTAGATAGAAAAGTGCCGTAAGAATAGAACAATTGGCAACTCCTCGTTTTCCAGGACAACCTGTAAGAGGGCTACAGATGATCTCAATCGAGATGAAAGTTTAACGATAAATTTATGAACATGCAATGATTATAGTATGTAGTTATTGTTTTTCTCTCTGTAAACTCAAAAAATATTCTAGCTAATTTTATATCAGTTTGTTAACACATGTGTTCTGATTTAAGATCATTCAATACAAAACTACGTGAAACCAAAAAAAAAAATTGTTTTTGGGCCACACAGCAGTGCTCAGGACTTACTCCTGGCTCTCCATTCAGGGATCACTATTGATGTGGCTGGATGAACATGAGGGTGACAGGGATCAAACTCAAGTTGGCTGTGTACAAGATAAGCACCCTGTCCACTGTACTATCTGTCTAGCCCCAAAGCGATATTACTTTTATTTGTTTTGAGGTCACACCTAGCAGTTATAAGGCTTACTCACAACTTTGTTCTCAGCCATCACTCTGGTTGTCTCACAGTCGCATGAAAGGTGCCAGGGATCAAATCCAGATCCATTGCATACTAGCCCAGTGCCCTACCCACTGTGCTATCACTCCAGCACTTACCAAATATCTTTGAGATGATTATTTGTACTTTCAAAGATTCTTGCTTCATGAGACTTTGTGATAACATGAGCCCCACAGTCACCTCAACAGTAGCTCAAATAAGAATAGATAAACCGATGTACTTCCAAAGAACATCCTCTAGTATAAAGTAAAATGTTCACTAATTATTTCTATTTACATTCTATATGTAACTAAGAGGCTTAAATCTTTACACTGACAAGAATCCAAGGAAAAACAAAGGTGATTAATTCCCTGGGCAGTGTTTCTCTACATCCTCGAGATTCTGATCTATATGTAGAATTTTATTACCATTATTTTTTACGTAGCTGACTATTTTAAGTATTGATTTCTTCTAAGGCTTAACAGAGTTCCCTCCATTTACTCAGGTAGCCAGCATTTTTTTTTCAATTTTATTTTTTCTGGATGATTGGAGTGATAGCACAGCGGGTAGGGCATTTGCCTTACATGAGGTCGACCCAGATTCGATTCCTCCATCCCTCTCAGATAGCCCAGCAAGCTACCGGGAGTATCCCGCCCCCACGGCAAAGCCTGGCAAGCTACCCGTGGCGTATTCAATATGCCAAAAAGAGTAACAACAAATCTCACGATGGAGACATTACTGGTGCCCACTCGAGCAAATCATGAACACTGGGGACGATAGTGCGACAGCGCTATTCTATATGTACAAGTACAAACTATATTATCCTACTAAAGAATAAATTACTTTTTGCAGGCTCTTTAGTGCATTTACAAGGCATTAGTTAACAAATTATACTTTCTTTTTTCTTGAAATGGACCTGGGCAAATCAGCATTATCTCAAAGATTAAAATAATTCTACCTAGAAATCTCACCTTTAAAAATCTCTTACAGAGACTCCGTAAAAATGTTGTTCATGGATAGGCATGAAAACATTTTCCCTTTCAGATGAATGGTAACTCTTTAAAGTATTTTTCTTTATAAAAGTATTCCTGAATATGACAGATGTGTCTTTAAAGTCATGAACAATTTCATCATAGTAAACTACTGGTTTAAACACACACATGGTGATTCAATATAAATAAATAAACACAAGCACGAGCACACACACACACACACACACACACACACAAAGAAAAGCAAAAAATAAAAATGCATTGAATTACATAGTTTTGAAATTGCACCAGGTACAGATCATTTTCAAATTATTTCTTTTGATGCTAGTAATCAGAATTTTGTGGCCATCAAGAAAAATCATTCTCATTTTAAAGAAAGACATATGCAATGTACTCATAGGTTATTGACAAAAGTATATAAAACAAAGCAGCTATCTGCATGATGTACATAGAAAAAGAGCAGAAGTGTTATCTGTAAAAGCAGAAAAGAATTTGGCTTGCTTGACTTTTTGTATCAAGCATGCTACAGCAATCTTTTGATTCTAATATGAAACTATAGTAAGGATCATTGCACTAATGCATGAGGATTTGTGATAATGTTGCAGAAATTTTACTGTCAAAACTGAACTGCAGTGTAATGACTTTTGTTATCATGGTTTCTAATAACTATTCAGCATGAATTGACCCTACATATGTTTTGCTGCAATAATATGTCAGTAACTCAAAAAGCTAAAAAGGAAATAAAAAACAATCAGCATATACGATTTATGATTTCATGGTAACCTTTTATCCATTTTTGCTATTAACACTGTCAAAATAATTATAACAGAAACACCTTACAATTACAAGCTATAGGAGAAGAAAGGTGAAAATATAGACACATAGCGGATAGTACAACAGTTGAGCCTTTGCGTTCCACAAGGGCCAACCCGGGTTTAATACCCCACACCTGTCTTTGGTTCCCCAAGCTCACCAGGAGTGATCTCTGAGAACAGAGCCAGAAATAATTTTTGAGCACTGCTGAATGTGGCCCCCAAACAACAAATAGATACATTGTGGTAATTGTAGCCAGATGGTCTTCAAAGTATCTTAGCTTCCTCCTGTCCTCACCAGTGAGAGAGTAACTGTTAGGTCCTTTACTTTCACCAGTTGGATAGTTACTGTCCCTTACTCTGATGTTTTTAACTTCCTCCTGTTTGGAACCTTTGGCACATTTCCCTTTTTCCCTCTATAATGTGTTAGTTTCTTCTGCCTTTTATGGAATAGTTCTTTGTTTCCTCTTGTGTCTCTGCTTCTCTTCTTCACTGTAATGTCTTTTCATCATATTGTCATTCCAATTAATAAGAGAAATCAAAAGTAGTTACTGTCTATTCCACACTAATTCCATGCATCTTTTATGATACAGGTTTGCAATGAATCAGAAATTCTCAGTAACAGAGAACATTATTCTAGTGATTCTTATTGAATTTATATAAATTCTCTAAAGCAATTGGGGTGTTTCCATTTTTTTCACTTCTTAAAACTAAAGGCTGCCAACACAAAGTACCACAATCTGAGTAGCAAAAATCACAGAAGTGCATTGTCTCACGGTCCTGGAGATGAAGTTGTGGGCAGGGAGGCACAATCAGTGCTGTGGAGAAAGGATCTTCTAGACCCTATCCTTAGCTTACTTACCACCATCTTCTTCCTGTTCTTTTCCCTCACAAGGAAATTTAAAATTCCCACTCTCATTGCATCAAAGTTCAGAGTACATATTTTTAAAATCAGATGATCCTAATCCCCTAGAAACTGCATCAGAAATTAAGATTGGAGATTCGGGATGTACCTGTAAAAAAAAAAAGATTAGGGGAGAAAAAACAGCAGCTCTGAGCAGCAGTCAGCATGTAGCTGGCATGCAGAAGGAAGCAAAGCTTCCTGTGGAAATTTGATGATAGAGCACAAAGCCTTGAATTCTGAAAATATGGGGTAGCATCAAACACATACACACACACAAGCATGTGTGCACACACACACTTGACTAGATTATATAAATGGAAGTTTAAGGAGATACTATTATAATTATAATAATCTGAAAAGATAAACCACTGAAAATTAAATTGTACAAACAGAATTCTCTCAAAACAATGGTATGGGAAAATAAATAAGATATTGAGTGATGATAAATGAATACTTTTATTTCTAAAAATAAAAATGCACTGAGATTTTAACAAGCAAAGGGAATATTAGAATGACTCTACTTCCTCAAATGTCCTTATTAGAAGCATTCGGTCCACATGAAATCCTTGTAACTGTATACTATCATTGTTGAGATTTATCTCTAGTGATGTTTCACCAACTTTCAAATTTCAGGATAAATAAATAATTTCAGAATGATTTTATTTAGAAAAATTTTTATTTGCCTCCAAAGAAAAAATAGCACACTGAGATCACACTAACTTATTACATCTATTTATATAAATCATTCTAAAAAACTATAATCCAACTTAAAAGTACTGATTTTGCAGAGAATTTTCACTCTTTTCCTTATTCACATATAATTTTAAATATTCCTTTATAATGTAAAATATGAAGTTCTCTTTGTTAATAAGATAAAAATAGTAGGGGTGTTTAAACATAAAATGAGCATCCTAAAGTGTTATGATCTTGTGAAAAATTGTGAAACATACAAAGGAAAAATCTAGAAAATTAAGATAAGATTCCAAATACTCCTAGCCTCAACTTCATATTATTTTATCATATTTAATAGCTATGATTTTTATTGCAGTATGTAGTTTCAGTTGTCAAGAAGGCTTATAATCTTCAAAGTTTGAAGTAAAAACACCCTTTATAGGAACTATTCTACCTTGATACAAGTACAGTGCAGACTTTATAGAAGAATTCAGCTCTATGTTGAAAGAATAATCAAAACCCAATGGCATATTTAAGATGTAGATTTACAAATTTAAAGTTATTTTGACTGTAATGATGTCACATAATACATTTCAAAAGTAATGAAGAGGGGTCAGGGATACTGCTCCAAGGGTAAAGCATAGGTTTGACATGTGCCAGACCTCAAGTTCATCTTCCAACACTACATGGTCCCTGAATACTATTTGACCTAGTCCCAGTGGCCCTGGTCGTCCCAGCCATGACTGGCCTGAGCAGCACTGCAACAGTGGCCCAGACCCAAATCCCATATCATCAGGCTCACACCACCATGCTAAGTATCAAGCATCTCTCCCGCCCCCAACACTGATGGAGAAGCCCTAGTATGAAAATAGACAGAAGTGGTCAGATACATTTCAATCTGCTCTTCTTTTGGGAATTCCTGAAGCCAATACAAATTCAAGTGTGAATCTTGCCTCTGGTAAGACCTTAGGAAATTATTAACTCATTCAGTTATTCTAATTCTCTGTTCTTTCACTACACAGAAATACTGTGAAGGTTACTTTTTGAAGGTACCTGTGATAACATGCATGGGAGACTACTACACATACAGTATATACTCCTAAATATTTGTTGATCATAGGCTAAATGATCTCCTGTCTATTACAAATATTTCCTTAGGGAGAATTATCTTCATTTTAATTGCCATTAACACTTTTGAAACTTTATCTTTATTTTTCTCTCTATTTTTTATTTTTTTCTTAGACAGTGTCATTACAGAAATAAAACATAGGCCAAGCAGAGAATCTGAAAGATAAAATATGACCAACCTTTATCTCTAACTTCATTGAGAAGTACGATATTAGTGTCTTAAACTAGATACAGCTATCTTCATGGTAATAAACGAAGACAGAGAAAAATTCAAAGTTGTGCTTTTTTAAGTTCTTTCATAACTTCCTCTTTTTAACGATTTTCTATGAAGTGAGGGTAACTTTCACAGAAGCATCAGATCATTTTTGTTATCTTTTTAATTTAATTTTTATAAAGTTGTTCACAATAATTCCAACACAATATTTCAACACCAATCCCCCCACCATTATACCTTCCTACTGCCATATTTTGAATTATTCCACCTGGATCCCCCAAACCCCCCATAATTATTTTTGTATTGCTTGTTATGAATGGACTGGAGCGATAGCAAAGCAGGTAGGGCATTTGCCTTACACGCGGCTGACCCGGGATCAATTCCTCCATCCCTCTCGGAGAGCCCGGCAAGCTATCAAGAGTATCCTGCCCCATGGCAAAGCCTGGCAAGCTCCCCGTGGCGTATTCGGTATGTCAAAAAACAATAGCAACAAGTCTCACAATGGAGACATTACTGGTGCCCGCTTGAGCAAATTGATGAACAGTGGAAGGAAAGTGCTACAGTGTTATGAATAATCTGCTAAAGATGATCCAAAAATGTTTCCTTGGAGGAAAGTGTGTGAAGATTGTTGCATCACCCTGGAGCCCTTAAGCCCTTGTATGAGATGTTGCTCCAGAAATTCTAAGGTTGAAAATAGGGTGATACTATTACCCTATTATTAAATGTTTAACTGAATGGTGACTTTGGGGTCCAGTGACACCTCTGCAGCGTATTGCTCTCTTGCTCTTTCAAGGTTTGTTTGTGACTCTTTAGATCACAATGGCCATTAATGAGCTTAAATGGTACCAGAGACAGTTTGTGGGTGTGACTGCCAGGCTACTGGAAGCACAGGGACCAGGAGGAGGTCACCTATTCCGGACTCCATGGAGTCACAAGTCTTGCATACCAGCTTTTTTCAGTAGATTCCCTCATGGATGAGGCTCATCCAGGCCTGTGCATATTAGCCATAAGCATGGTGACAATTAAATTCTGGAGGCTTTGGCTGCTGGGGCTCTTTTGGGGTGGGTGAAGGGGCTCACCCATTCCCCTCTGGGTTACCCGAGATGAGACAGGCGAGTGCCGGGTCCAGTGGCATCTCTGTGGCGTGTTGCTATCAGCATCACATTGTTAATTAAAATCCTAATAAGACATTTTGTTTCTAGGAATCTGTTTTGTGTATTTTGATTATTCAGCTTTTTATGTTTTTATATTTTATTTATACTAAATAAATTGATAATTACCTAGAGTGTTGATAAGCACAGTCTGAATTACTTAGTGCAGGTGATTTTTTTCGGTTGTGTGTGGGGTGGGGAGTGCACAACTGGCGATACTCAGAGATTACTCCTGGCTCTGCACTCAAGCATCACTCCTGGCGGTCCTAGGGGATCATAAGAGATGCTGGGGATCGAATTCTGGTCCTCTGTTTGCAAGGCAAGAAACATACCCACTGTACTATCGCTTTGGCTCATGTGAGGGTGATTTAATGGTGGTTGAATAGAGATGGTTGCTAGTACCAGTGCTTGGAAGCTACTAAAAATATCAGCATGAATTTAACCATAATTATTTTTTGGTTAAACATTCAAGCATATGGGGCATCACAAACCTAAAAATAATGGTTGAAGCCATACTTCCCTAAGTTTTGAAAATGTGACAAAGAACAGATTCTACCTTCTGGTAACATGATGGATTATCACTATCATTTTTCTTGTGTATTGTCTGTAATGCTATCACATAATGAGATTAGATGGTTCTGGTATGATTTGATATTTAGAAAACTATGTTTGTGTTTCACTGAACCCATACTTACACAGGTGATTAAATTTTGATTGATTACTTTCAGTATATTTCCAGGTAGACCAGTAATGAAATCCAGTTCTTTCACCTATTCAAAGCATATGTATAAATATTTTGCCTTTTCTAAATTATACTTATTTCAAAATTCAGAAGTCCTTATAATACTTCAAAGTACTACTTGACTTTTATACACAGCTTTTTTCTTCTCTTGATTTCATGTGTAGATAACTATTTGCTTTTAAATGTCTTCATGGATAACTCATTCTTTAATGCTCCCATCCTTTCATCCTGACTACTTCACTCTGATCAACATTTATAACTACTTTCTCCCAAAAGGCAAGTAGTGAAGGCATTTAACTCTAAACAATTTGCAGCTCACTGTATAAGCCTCCTTATTCAATAACTCACTATAATTAAACAAATATTGATGGAGCACAAGCTATTTTTCCTTCCCCATCTTTCAGTATGACTGTTTATTCTCTAATCCGCTTCCTTAATTGATTTGAAGATTTATTCCAGAATTTATAGTTCTGTGTTGATAAAAACTCCTGTTCTATCTTGGTAATGTGTCTCTATGAATTTGTGTAATTTTTTCTTTAGTATTTATCTTTATTAAGAAAAATTAATTTTAATTTGATCACTTTCCCTTTGTCTTTAAAGTCACATATTTTTATATCTAACCAACTTTGGTTTTTGCTGCTATCATTACTCTTCCAATGCACAGTCTTTGTATTTCAAGATTCACTTGAAATAAATGAGGTTATGTTTCTTATTTTTTCCCTTGTAGTCCCCTAATCTAATATACATTTCTATTTGTGGATACTGTAGATATATGTTACCTTTGAATCAATTTCATTATCTTATTATATATGCTTCAGTATTCATAATCTCCTTAACTATTTTATAGTAACAAAAATATAAATTTAAGAAAATGAACTAGAGAAACAATTAATTACCTACACAAAAATATGTATTTTCAGGGTCAAAGAGATAGTACAGAAGGAAGGATATTTGTCTTCCATGTGACCCACCAGGGTTTGACCCCAGCACTGTATATGATCCCCTGACCTCTATGAGAAGTAATCCCTGAGCACAGAGCCAGGAATATGCCCTGAGCACCAAAGGCGGTGCCCCCCAAACAAAAATGAACCATCACACAAGAATTTATTATTTTATATGGAAATATTTAAGTACTTTCATTGCCAATACATTTAAACAGTTTATGTATATGATAGAAGAATGTACTTCAGACAAATTAAAAATGTTTTCTGGAGAGATGAGTTGTTTCCCTATTCTAATTGCTATTTCTGTCATTTTAAATGTACTTCATGCTAAAATTTAGAGATTCCTACAGAGGTAAAATGAGTCATTAAAGAATATATGATATCACTAAGTTTTTTTAAAGCTTATTTAATAAATTACCACAAAATTTGAGATTTCCTCTTAATTACTTCCAACATTAACAAATAGCTAAACTGAATATTTTGATTTGTTTGTAAATTTAAAATGAAGTTTATGTTGAGGATTTTTCTAATTAAAAATACCAAATCATGGTTGCGTATTTGCTTCTATTTACTATGTTTGTTGCATTGATATTCCTATGTGGAGAGAGTATTGTATTTGAAGATAATTACTTAAAATACATACAAAAATCAAACAGCAAAATGAACTACCATAGAAACCAAGGTATATCCTTTCAAGAGGGAGAAATCTTTTTTTTTCCTTTTTGGATCACACCCAGCTATACACAGGGGTTACTCCTGACTCTGCACTCAGGAATTACTCCCGGTGGTGCTCAGGGGACCATATGGGATGCTGGAAATCGAACCCAGGTCGGCTGTGTGCAAGGCAACCGCCCTACCCACTGTGCTATCTATCGCTCCAACCTTGGGAGAAATAATTTTTATACATAATACCCTCTCCCTCTGACATCAACTAGAGTGATAGCACAGTGGGTAGGGCATTTACCTTTTACATGGCCAACCCGGGTTCGATTCCCCCATCCCCCTTGGATAGCCTGGCAAGCTACCCGTGGCGTATTTGATTGCCAAAAATAGTAAAAAGTCTCACAACGGACACGTTACCGGTGCCCGCTCAAGCAAATTGATGAACAAAGGGACGACAGTGTTACAGTGCTACCCTCTGACATAGGGTTGATATCTAAGATATATAAAGCAATCACAAAATTTAACAACAAAAATAAAACAGCCCCAAGACCATAGAGACAGGCAGGGGTGGGTGTGGGGTTGGGAGGGAAACTGGACATTGGTGGTGTGGAAGGTACACAGATGAAGGGATGGGTGTGGGAACATGATACTACTGAGACCAATCATGAACAACTTTGTAACTGTGTATCTCACCGTGATTCAAATAAAAAAAAATTTCGAAAAAGAAAATAGAAATTGAGAAGAACTGAGCAGACACTTTCCCCGAGAAGACATACAAATGACCAGAAAGCACATTTAAAAAATGATGATTATTTCTTAAACTGGAGAAATGTAAATCAAAACCACAATGAGAAAATACCTTACACCAGCTAAAATAGCTATTAATCAGAAAAAAAATTCAAGCAAAAAAAAATACGGAAATGGCATATTCTGGCAGGAATGTGAGAAAAATTAGAACCCTCACTCAGGCTATTTAAATTGGTTCAGTCTCTCTGGAAAACAGTATGGAGATTTCTCAAAAAATTAAAAATAGAACTATAATACTATCAAATGATTTCATTATCTATTTTTAAGGAACACAACAAAACACTAATTATAAAAGAAACATGCATACCTATTTTTATTATAGCACTATTTACAATATCCAAGATCTGGAAGCAACCCGGGTGTCCAGTGATAGATAACTGAATGAAGTAGATGTGTTGTATAATGCCATGAAATACAACCCAGCATTTAAAAAGATGAATACTTTTGCAGTATCATAGATAAAAACCTGAAGCAGTAAAGTGAACTGGAATAAATTATGAAAAAAACAAATACCAGATGATCTCACACATATGTGGTATAGAAGAAATTGAATTGGGAAACGGTGTGCAGTAATAACAAACCCTGGTCACAGAGCTGAGGTTCCTGAGCTACCTCTGGAGTGGGCCGAAATGGTGGAGGAGGTCCAGTGGACTGTATAAGAGCAATATTCTCACTTTCATGTGGATCTTGGTATAATAATATTTAAACATTGAGTATCTTATAAGCGAATATTACCACAATTTGTTTAACAATGAATTACAATTTTCACTTAATAAAACTTTTTAGCCTCCTAAGTAGTACTCAGGGTTTCAGGATCTCTTTGGGTTGATTCTTGGCCTGGTGGTATGGGCCTGATGTTCAGCCTGATGATGCTCTGATACACAGATCCAGCTCTCTGTCTGACTCAGGGATTGTGGTGCCAGAGATAAATTTTGGATCCAGTACATGCAAGGCATATGCTCAACCCTTAGAGTTCTAGAGTTCTCTCCACAGTCCTTCTCGCTTATTATTATTATTATTATTATT
The DNA here is from genome assembly GCF_027595985.1 of Sorex araneus. Classification (NCBI taxonomy): domain Eukaryota; kingdom Metazoa; phylum Chordata; class Mammalia; order Eulipotyphla; family Soricidae; genus Sorex; species Sorex araneus. The sequence goes on along the minus strand of NC_073303.1, from coordinate 343,622,349 downwards.
ATTATTATTATTATTAAGGACCTCTGGAACCCAGCCATGACCATGCTGAGGGCCACTCTCCACATGTTCGGATAAGCCTCACACATAGGGAAGCCAGTGGAGGAACCCAGGTGTGCAGGACCCAGGCCGAGATCTCCAAGGCTTCTCAGATCGGGACTGGGCCTCTTCCACCCAGATCCCCCATTTTCCAGTAGCTAGGCAGTCACACCCAGAGACTGCCCCTGATGCTGTGTAATCCCATCAATGGCCAACATCCAGAGACTATAAAACCAAACTATCTAATAGCCTAGTTCTCCCTTTTGGAGAACCTGACAAGCTACTGAGAGTCTATTGCCCAATCGGGAGATCCTGGCAAGCTCCTTGTGGCGTATTTATATCCCAAATACAGTAACAGATGTATACATACCTCTTGGGGAGCCCAACAAACTACCAAGAGTATCCTGCCCACACAGTAGAGCCTGGCAAGCTACCTGTGGCATATTCAATATGCCAAAAACAGTAATGATAGGTCTCATGCCCCTGACCCTGAAAGAGCCTCCAATCGTTGTGAAAGATGAATAAGGAGAGGCTGCTAAAATCTCAGGGCTGTGTGTGATGGAGATGTTACTGGTGCCCACTTGAGCACATTGACGAACAATGGGATGACAGTGATACAGTGATTATTATTATTGTTTTACGCAGGGCAGAGCCTGGCAAGCTACCTGTGGCATACTCGATATGCCGAAAACAGTAACAACAATGGTCCCCATTCCCCTGATCCTAAAAGAGCCCCAGTATGCCATTATGCTAGACTAGCATGCGATAGGGACAAATGGAGACATGACTGGCACCCGCTCAAGCAAATGGATGAACAACAGTATGACAGTGATAGAGTAATACAGTGAAACCTTTATTGAATTGACTTTAAGCCTTATAAAATGAGGTGACTGTAAGACATTTATTTGTTTCATTTATATATGTTTCATATATATATGAATTATCATTGTCATCCCATTGTTCATCAATTTGCTCGAGTGAGCGCCAGTAACATCTTTATTCGTCCCTGCCGTGTACTAGTGTAGCTCAATGGCGTACTGGGGACTCTTTCAGGATTAGGGGAATGAGGACCATTGTTGTTACTATTTTTGGCATATCAAGTATGCCACAGGTAGCTTGCCAGGATTTGCTGTGCGGATATTTGTATATAGCAAAAAAATCTGGAATATGAGGACTAAAGGGTTAATACAAGGGTTACAGAGCTTCCCTTGCACACAGTAGGCCCAGTTTGACACTCAGCACTGCATGTTGTTGCCAGTATGACCTCTCAGTCTATAGTTGTAGCTTTTTTAAAACAGATATTTTGTATATCAAACTAAAACGGATATTATCAATACTAAATTTTAGCATAAAATTAGACATGTAGTTATTTTGTTTTTAAACATTACATTTACTGTATTTGACTAAAAATTCAATTGGCTGAATACCTTATTAAGTGAACAATTGCCCACTTCTTTGTTTCTGAAGATTTTGACTTTATGTTCTATATATGTATATTTAAATCAGATCCACAATGAATTATGTTGTAAGAAAAATCACATAGTAGAATATTGGTTGATCCCTATAAAATTCTTGACATATTGCCCTTTCTAATACCTTTGTTTCAACTACTAAAACTCTGAAACATCTGTTGGGGATGGTGCCTTAGGATTTACGATATTTTCTTTTCGTTTGTCTGTTTGGGGGCACCAGTGATACTCAGGGCCTAATCCTGGCTCTGCACTTAGGGATCACTCCTTAGGGTTAAGAGAACCATACTAGGTGCAAGGGGATTGAATCTGGGTCAGCCACATGCAGTGCAAACACCATATCACTGTGCTATCATTCCCCTCTTTCCTGATTTATAGTATCTCATCCTGTGCAACATTACTTCACTGAAAGTCTTGCATTTCTCTTCAAAAGGTGTGATTTTACCAGGTTATTTTGGTGTTGTAGAGGGAGCAATAAAGTGTCTTACTATTTTCATCTGTAGTGTTTCATATTTTGTTGTAGAACATACCCTTGAGGAGTGAACTTGCAGCCCTCATCTCCTCACCTGGGTACTGGATGCTTCTTCCTTTTCCTCAGTGAGCAGCTGAGTACTTTAGCCTACAAACATGCAAAAAATGGAGATAAATAAACAAATGCTTATTTATGGAAAGATTTGACAGCCTCAGAGAGTATATTTTGCATGTAAAGCAAATATTAAATGCCTTCACTTGATATTTTCTTGTAACACCCGAAAAGAGACATACTCATTTTGATTTTAAAGCAAAGACTGTTTCTGTGGGTCATTTTTTTGTCCCTGTCATGATTCTCTTGTCTACTGGTTTGTGCCCTACACACACCACTCTCTTTTTGAGTTTCCTTGGGTAAAACTGAAATCACCCTGAATAAGAAGAACATTATTCTTTCACAAAAGAAGGTCTTGTTTTGTGGATCTTACCTGAGGCCATATTCAATCAGTCCAGATGTTCTTCTAGCTCAACATCGAGGAAGCCTTCTTGTCAGTCTCCTTTACATTTCTACTAGATAATGGATTCAGGCCAGTGAAGAAAATATAAATATCCCTTAAACTCTTGCTTAGCCTTATCTCAACAGCAAATTAAGTACCTGAAACTTTGTCTTAAAGATTGCTTTCTAAATAAGCATTTCTCAAAAATACTATTTTATATTGAAACGTAGTCACAAATTGAAGGGAAACTACAGTTAAATTGCTTTGATGAAGTGAGTGAATTCTTTGTAGGTAAACCCAGAACCTTATTTCTTCATGAGAAAATATTTAAAATAACTCTGAGCTCACTCCTGGTTATCAGAGACAAATACATAAATTCCCTTTAAAACTCATTTAAAGCAATGTCTTTCTGATAGAAAAAAACGTAAGTTTTTCTACCATTTTACGGACAGAAACTTTCCTTCTTTTTAAAAACAAACTTTAATTTTAGCAATTTTTTACTTACATAAAATCTGATCAAAAAGCAGATTTTTTATGTACCTCATCATTGCACACATGCATAGTCTACTCTGATATCATCATCCCACACCATAGGTGCACTATTTGTTACAATCAATAAACCTACATTGGGATATGATTATCACTAAAATTCTATGATTGCCATTAGGCTTCACTCTTAGTGGGGTACATTCTATGACTTTTGGCAAGTGTATTATATTAAAAGTAACATTTATATACATACAAGTTTAGCTGGAGTGATAGCAGAGTGGGTAGGGCGTTTGTCTTGCATGTGGCCGATCTGGGTTGGATTCTTTTGTCCCTCTCGGAGAGCCCAGCAAGCTACTGAAAGTATCCTGCCCACACGGCAAAACCTGGCAAGCTCCCCGTGATATATTCGATATGCCAAAAAAAGTAACAAGTCTCACAATGGAGACGTTACTGGTGCCTGCTCGAGCAAATCGATGAACAACGGGACAACAGTGCTGCAGTGCTACAATAGTTTAGCTGTCCTAAAGATCCTCTATTCTGCCTATTGATTCTTCTTCTTCAATCCTTGCAACCGTGATATGTTTTCTTTTCCACAATTTTTCCTTTTCTAGACAGTGACAGACTGTCATACAGTTGGTATGTACAATATTTAATCTTTTTTTATTGGTCTGTTTCAGTAAATCATAAAAATTTCAGTTTCTTCCATGTCTAGGCCTTTCGGTATTCAATTATGTCTTTCATATCCTATGACAATTTGTGCTAAAGGGAAAAATTATTTTCTTTTAAAATGGTAAATTCTGACTAATTGGAAATTGGAAATATTGATCATGTCTGGGGAGATAACTCAACAGGCCAGTGTGCATGTTCTGCATACAGGAGACCTTAGTTTCATCTCTTACACTGACTGGTCGCTGTTGCCGAAGCATCCCTGAGCACAGATGAGTGTGACCCCACAATTTTTAAAAACGTGAATGAAGAATAAGAGAACAGAAAGTGTAATGGAAAAAAAATGATTATCTTTCCCTGGCTGATCTTCCTTAAACAAGAGAAAGGCTTTGAGCTTTAATAGGTGGTGATGTCAAAGCCATGACACCAATCTCAGAAACAATCCCCCAAAGCAGACAAAGACTCAAAATCAAAGAGCTAGAGTTTAATTTACAAAATGTAAGATAAACATTGGAGACTGGTGCACTTTAGTTTTAGTGAATCTGTCACAAGAATTTAATACTCCATAGTCTCCTGCTTATTAGGTGCGTGGCTAAAAGCGGGGCATATCCCATATCTGAGGATATATTTAGGCCAGAAATATAAAAGTTATATGTATTCTTTCCATCTAATAATACCAACTCCTTATTAAGTCATACATTTCCTTTCCCAATAAATCAATGTCATCCCGTTGCTCATTGATTTGTTCGAGCCGGCAGCAGTAACATCTCCGTTGTGAGACTGTTGTTACTGTTTTTGGCATATTGAATACGCCATGGGTAGCTTGCCAGGCTCTGCCATGGGGGAGATACTCTCAGTAGCTCGCAGGGCTCTCTGAATTATTAGTGTTTATGTTTTATGGGCTGGAGTGATAGCACAGTGGGTAGGGTGTTTGCCTTGCACTCAGCCTACCTGGGTTGATTCCTCTGTCCCTCTTGGAGAGCCCTGCAAGCTACCGAGAGTATCCTGCCCGCACGGCAGAGACTGACAAGCTACCCATGGTGTATTCGATATGCCAAAAACAGTAACACCAAGTCTCACAATGGAGATGTTACTGGTGCCCGCTCAAGCAAATCAATGAGCAATGGGACAACAGTGATGTTAATGATTACAGTGATGTTTTTTTAACATACTCTTTTTCTTTCTGTTTTCCCTTTCTTTAACAACATCTCTCTCATAAGCTCTTCTCTCATTTCTTCCTTCATTTCCTCTTTTCCTCCTGATATTTAATGAGATTTATGGTTTAAACCAGAGTGCCCAGTTAATAAACTTCTTTTTCAGTATCATAACATACTGCATTTTTTTCTATCATATTTTTTGTAGCTTGTACTAAGATTTGGACTTGAACTCAGTAGTTCTCCACAATGACATCTAGAAATTTTGGAAGATTGAATAAGGGTTATTTTCTAAAACAAGACCAATGTCATATTTAAATCATTACATTTATAATAATAAAAATTCTAGGACTTTCCCTGGGGAAAATTGTGAAACAAAAGATAGTACCAAGAAATGAGAATAGTGAAATGATGATGAAAGATGAGTCAAATGATAGATTATACTAATTCCTTAAAAATCTAAGAAATCCCTCGATGCAGTTTGTATTATGAGAGCCCAAGAAAAGGAACTACTCTTAATCTAACCTATTCTCTGCACACAGATGGTATTCCATAGATCGTTGTATAATAATTGAGTAATTGACCACTTCTTATCCCTTTCCCTACCATGTAGATAAAGACAAATCAAATGATGGTAATGTTGACATTTCAATCCTATGTAGGCAAATACAGACAAAATATAAATATTTCTAAATATAATATATTTATAAAGAACAACTACAAATCAAACATGCCCAAGCATGTTTGTCCCAAAAGATGATTTCTTTCTTTTCAATTTTTTTTAACAAATTTTATTGAGTTCTGTCTCTGTTCTTCCCTCATTGGACTTAGTTTCTTTGTGTAGGCAGAGATTTTCCATGTTGAGCATTTGAGAAGATTCATAAATGAATAAGAACTAAAAATAAGAGAACCATTTTCTTACATTAAAAATGATTTGATGTGGAGATAGAGGCCATAGGAATATTCGAATGAAGTCAGTTCGAAGGAGTTCAATTCTAGAGGGTTCATCTACATAGGGAAGACAAGGGACAGAGAATGTATGAGTAAATGTTCCTAGAGGCAGAAATTGCTTTGCTCTGAGTGACCCACTTCTGAAGGAGATATCCTGGTGAGCTGTGTTAAGTTTGGGAACATAAAGAGTATGCTGACATTAGTATTTTAATTTAAAATTTTATTTGCAATGGCTGGAATGATAGTACAGCATGTATGGCACTAGACTCGCATGTGTAGACCCTGACACCTACTGCAGTCCACTGAGCCCACCAGGAGTGAGCCCTGAGCACTGCTGAGTGTGGCCCCCAAACAAAAAAAAATAAATAAAAACTAATTTTCACAAATTAAAAAAATATTTTATATACTTGTTTCATATGTCATTGGACAAAACAGATTTTCTAAAGACACAGAAATACAGTTTTAAAAGAAAATGTTGGATAGGAAGTAGGGTGTTAGCCTCACATGAAAGAAACCTGAGTTCAATCCTGGCATAACTTTCATTGAGCACACCAAGGATCACTCATGAGCACAGGACCAGGAGTAGCCTTGGAATAGTGCCAGGTGTGGCCGAAACCACACCCTAAAAAAAAGGTTGTCAGCATCTTGTTTAAATATTTAAGATTAAAGTGCTTTTTAAAAATGTTATGTAATTTGAAGTAAAAATACTTTAAAATATTATTTTCCTATTTTGAACTAATATTTAAATAGGTTGTTTCTCTTTTGTAAGTTTTCCCTTTTTACTATCCAGTATCTGATGGCAAAGGCCCCAATAACTTATTTTGTCTCTAGTGACAACTTTCATCTTGTCAGTAAATGTTTACTGAATCGAATATCCCCCTTGAGTGATATTTTTGCCAATGAAAACCCTCCTCTTGGAGTTGTCTTTCTTACAAGTCATAAGGCAAAATATATTCTTAGTTTATTTTTTATTTTCACAAAAATATGCTTTGGATCATTAAATACTACTGATGTTATTGTATCACCATACGCTGTTTCTTCCTATGTACTACACTGAATATATTTCATGATTGAAATAGTCAATTCTTTTCTTTTACCTAGATGACTTTAGACCTTTCCACAGGTTACAGAGACCAATTTGGAATAATGGAGTAAATCTGTAGGGAGAACCATGTCAGTATGTGAACTATGTGAATGGATTATCTTATGGATTGAAGCCTGTGCTATTCAGGCTGATGTCCAGACACCAGATGGCTTTAAAATCCTCCCATCCAGAACACTAGCATCCTGCTTTAGTCACATTGCTCTTGCTAATATTTGTAGAGCATCTATGTGGTCCCCAGTGCATGCACTTATTATTCTATTAGGCAGACATCATTCCCTTTGAAGCTGGATCTCCTGTCTCCTGACTATGTGGCAATCATTGCCATTAATCACTATTTCTCCAGTCTTAAATTGTAAAGTCCAATATTTGCATCTTTCACAGGACTTTTCACTGGAAATAAATGATTTACTACTTTCAAAAATTTTAAAATTAACAGAACTTCCTCCTATCCTAATATATGTAATAATAAGCAATTCGAATTGTTAAGAAGTCAGCAGGCTTTCTAATAAATGATGAAATAATTGATTCACCAGAAGGTAGCTTAGAAACTTCCTTGACATTTTCAAAACAAAACAGAGCTGGAGAGTAAGAAATGATGTGATAGGAATTCCATATTTAAAGAAGTGTAAATGTTCCATTAATACTATGTATGTATTTTATCATGTTCTGGACTTATTTCTGATTGATCAATATGAACAAGTATTTCACATGTACAGTGTTATGGGTATGAATTGCCTATTGAACACAATCACAAATACCATAGAGAAAGAGTAAAAAGAGCCTCTCTTGGCATCTTTAATAAGCTTTGGCTGCAAACTTACTACAGTAAAAATCATTGTCCTATAACTTAAAAGTTACATCTGTTATCTTGTTGCTCTTTTATGTACTAAAGTTCTGAATTGACTTAAGTTGACAAAGAAATTAAATTTTCCAGGTTTTGCCTGACATGCATGCTGTTTATGATTTTAGGGATTATATTCAATTTTTGGCATTAAATTCAAAGAATAAGCAAAATGTCAAACTTTGTTTACTAATTTTATACTTATCTATTCTTTTAATTTCCTGCCTTGGTTCTCTAGTTATAACATAGATGAACCTAAAGTTTGCTAGAAACATTTGCCATTAGCTTCTTCTAAAAAAAAAAATTAAATTTGAGGATAATCCTACCTCCGGAGCTTATTCTGTTCCTGGCCATTGACTGTGACAGTGGAGGGCTCATCTGAAAGCAACGGAGCATCCCATCTAAAAGCATAAAACATATTACATTTCCTGAAAAAGCTAATTCAGATTGTTTAATTCTGGTAATATTGCCTCTGTCACCTTCAAAATCAAAATGTTCTTTCCTGTTATTATAAGGAAAACAACCAAATTGCTAAAAAACCCATTTGAATACACAGCTGCCTTATGTTGCATACTAATTTGATTAAAAACGCTTGCGCCTCACAAGCGTTTCTACATCAAGCACATTGGTGAATTTAACAAAGGCTATTTGAAAAATCCATCTGAGGTGATGTTGATGACCAGAATCTGCAGCAGTGACCACTAGCCCCCTTGGACTGAGCAAAAATCTTTCTGGCTGTCTTGAAAGGCACAAAACAATTGTCGAGCTATATTTGTTTGCTCACCGCTTTGGGCACTGAGCCAACCTCATTGCAAATAACTGCATTAGTCAAGTGTATCCAAATTATTACAACACGGCGTCCATCTCAGTTATTGCTGTTGAAGCATTTTCTGAATCTTCATGTCACTAAAAAACATTTATTTGAAGGTTGAGTGTCACATAAATCCAAGTCCACTTGGATTTATAGAAAAGTGGCAAGACCACTTTCACAAAGTGCCTTTATTTTTCTTCTTTACAGGAGGAGCCTTTGAAGGGGTTATTGTTCATATCGTATTAAGTCTGAAGAGTTTCCAGTCCTTCTCAGGATATTTTATATGCTGCGTTTTGCCATTATTTCTTTATTTCTTCTTGAAATGATTTTTATTTCATTTCTAATTGTCTTAATATTTATATATGTTTTACTGATGTTAGCATCATTTCTAATAATGAATGTGAGGAGAAAAAGCATTGGTAATCAGTGAAATATAAGCTGCTGAACTCTGCAGTTAAGTAGCTCGAGATTTTAGAGCTCCTGTTCTCTATCTTACAGGTAAACCATAAACTTGGATTGCATACACAAAAAGAAATTCAGGGTCTTTCTTGACCTTTCTGGTCAATTCATACACCATTGAATATATCATCCAAATGCTTCATAACTTTCTAACAATAAGATGCATTATTTTATATCAGAAGATACAATAGTTCCTAATCCATAATATTTCCAAGCAGATATAAAATTCTGTCTGATACAAAATCATGTTTACTATTTAGACTTCCAAGTAAACTACACATTTCACTCCTCACCCCCCGCCCCTTTTCCTTCTCTTTGTTGCTGGAGTCTTACACACTCTTGGATATGGTATTGGCACATTTGGTTGTGGTGCTCACTGAGGGACACACAGCAGCTTGAGCTGCATGAGCACCCTGTTGCCATGCTTGCCAAGGGCGACCCACTCTTAGTTGCGATGCTTGCACACACGCTTGCCAGCGCCACGCCCATTTATCTAGTGGTGTTTGTGCATATTCTGGCTGTACCTCTCACTGGGGCTTGCTGTGGTGCCATTTGCCCACCCACCACAACTCACACACTTTTTTTCAGTTTGGGTATCCACACACACCTGGCTCCAGACTACTGGACATTGTACACTTTTGTTGAGTTTGGAGTTTCAGACATCAGAGCTTCCAGAACTACCCTCGGCAATTGTGAGTGGTACTGGGGATCAAACTCATCACTGCGTACTTGCAAAGCACTTGTAACTACAGAGCCATCCTCTGGGCCCTGTTTAGACTTGTTTTTGTTTGAAGTTGCCTGCCGTACTTTTCTGTTAATTCCTTTTACATGATATCTAGAGACCAATTCTACCCTTCTTTATAGTCCTAGCTACTAGGGTTTCTTAAATTCTTTTTCAAATTGTCAGATTAATAATTTCATTATATGCAATATGAAAATAATGTGTGCCATTTGTCTTTCAAGACCATTCAGCCTAATGAAGAAGTACTTGTGAGCTATTTAAACTCAAGAAAATTTCTATCACAGTTTTAATGTTGAGCATCATTTTGTCATTTGGCCTTCAAATTTACACACCGTGGAAAATATAACAAACATCTGAGAAGATAAACTCAGCTGTTTTTCTCTGAAAACTTGCACTGAATTATATAGTTATGCTTACATCCAGGTTTGATTTTATTAAAATCTACTTGAAGGATTGGAGTGATAGTATACGGTTTAGGTACTTTCCTTACATCCCACTAAGCCTAGATCAAATTCCCCACACCACATATAGTCCTGTGCCCTGCCTAATGACCCCTAGATACACAGCCAGAAGGAAAGCGCCAGCATTTCTGGGTATGGTCTAACCTCCCTCCCCACCAAAATCCCATTTTAGTTAAACAAATAAACACATACAACTGTAATCTTAGTTATATTCATATGTTTTAAAATATTCTCACAAAATTTCTGCTGAAATTGAACACAACTTGGCATTCTCTAATTATTTTGACTGTTCTTTTTAAAAAAGAATGTCTAAATTAAAATAATGGGTATTTGTTTCAGCCGTATTTATTAAGCACTTACCTATCAAGTTCTCTGAGACTTCCAGAGTCTTTAAGAATAAGTCCGCAAACAATTAGGAGGTGATTAAGTAAAGTATAATGCACCTAAAAAATCTAATCTTAAAACAACTGATTTAAAATTGTTCTTCCAAACATTTAAATAAGACCTGTTGCCAGTTCTCCTCAAGCTTTTCCAGGAAATTGAAAAAACAGGAACTCTCCCAAATAGTTTCTATGAAGCACATATCTCCCTAATACCAAAAGCAAACAAAGACACCACTAAGAAAGAAAATTATAGACCAATATCCCTGATGTACACCTATGCAAAGATCCTCAACAAAATATTAGCAAGTAGGATCCAACAACTTATTAAAAAGATCACACACCATGACCAAGTGGTGTGTGACGCTACAAAGCGTCATCCCAGGGATGAAAGGATGGTTTAACATTCAGAAATCAATCAACATAATCTATCATATCAACAAAAGTAAAGATAAAAACCATATAATCATATAAGTTGATGCAGAGAAAGCATTTGACAAGATCCAACATCCATTCATGATGAAAACCCTCACCAAAATGGGTTTTGAAGGAACTTTCCTCAAGAGAGTAGAAGCCATCTACCACAAACCTATGGCAAGCATTATCCTCAATGGGGAAAAACTAAGGGCCTTTCCTCTAAGATCAGGGACAAGACAAGGATGCCCACTCTCACCACTTCTCTTCAATATAGTACTGGAAGTACTTGCGATAGCTGTTAGGCAAGAAAAAGATATCAAGGGTATCCAGATAGGAAAGGAAGAAATCAAACTCTCACTATTTGCAGACGATATGATACTATATCTAGAGAAGCCTAAAGCCTCAACTAAGAAACTCTTAGAAACAATAAACTTATACAGTAAAGTTGCAGGCTACAAAATCAATACCCAAAAATCCATGGCCTTGACATATGCAAACAATGAGACAGAGGAAAGGGACATGAAAAAAGCAATCCCATTCACAATTGTGCCCCAGAAAACCAAGTACCTCGGAATCAGCTTAAATAGGGAAGTAAAAGACCTCTACAAAGAAAACTACAAGACGCTATTCCATGAAATAAAAGAGGACGTGAGGAATGGAAACATATCCCCTGCTCATGGTTAGGGAGAATCAACATTGTCAAAATGGCAATACTCCCAAAAGCATTATACAGATTCAGCACGATCCCTGTAAGGATATCCATGACATTCTTCAAAGAAATGGATCAAGCAATCTTGAAATTCATATGGAACAACAAACGCCCACAGATTGCTGAAACAATTTTTGGGAAAAAGATGATGGGAGGCATCACCCTCCCTAACCTTAAACTTTACTACAAAGCGGTAATAATCAAAACAGCATGGTACTGGAACAAAGGCAGAGCCACAGACCAATGGAAAAGGGTGGAATATCCCTACACACAACCCCAAATGTATGATCATCTAATCTTTGATAAGGGAGCAAGAAATGTGAAGTGGAGCAAGGAAAGCCTCTTTAACAAATGGTGCTGGCACAACTGGACAACCACATGCAAAAGAATGGGCTTAGACCTCGACCTGACACCATGCACAAAAATCAAATCAAAATGGACTAAAGACCTCAACATCAGACCACAAACCATAAGGTACATTGAGGACAAGGTCGGCAAAACCCTCCACGATATTGAAGATAATGGTTTCTTCAAAGATGACATGCAACTGACCAACCAAGAGGAAACAGAGATAAACAAATGGGACTACATTAAACTAAGAAGCTTCTGCACCACAAAAGATACAGTGACCAGAATACAAAGACAGTCTACAGAATGGGAAAGGATATTCACCCAATACCCATCCAATAAGGGGTTGATATCAAGGGTATATAAGGCACTGGTTGAACTCTACAAGAAGAAAACATCCAACCCCATCAGAAAATGGGGTGAAGAAATGAACAGAAACTTTCCCAAGGAAGAGATACAAATGACCAAAAGGCACATAAAAAAGTGCTCTACATCACTCATCATCAGGGAGATGCAGATCAAAACAACCATGAGATACCACCTCACACCAAAGAGACTGGCACACATCCAAAAGAACAAAAGCAACCATTGTTGGAGAGGATGTGGGGAGAAAGGGACCCTTCTACACTGCTGGTGGGAATGCCGACTGGTTCAGCCCTTCTGGAAAACAATATGGACGCTTCTCAAAAAATTGGAAATTGTGCTCCCATTTGACCCAGCAATACCACTATTAGGAATATACCCCAAAGAAGAAAAAAAGTATAGTCGAAATGACATCTGCACTTATATGTTCGTCACAGCACTGTTTACAATAGCCAGAATCTGGAAAAAAACCCGAGTGCGCAAGAACAGATGACTGGTTAAAGAAAATCTGGTACATCTATACAATGGAATACTATGCAGCTGTTAGAAAAAATGAGGTCATGACCTTTGCATATAAGTGGATCAACATGGAAAGTTTCATGCTAAGTGAAATGAGTCAGAAAAAGAGACAGACATAGAAAGATTGCACTCATCTGTGGAATATAAAATAACAGAGTAGGAGACTAACACCCAAGAATAGTAGAAATAAGTACCAGACAGTTGTCTACATGGCTTGGAAGCTGGCCTCACATTCTGGGGAAAAGGCAGCTCAGATAGAGAAGGGAACACCAAGTAAAATGTGGTTTGAGATCCCGCTCGGGAAAGGAGATGCATGCTGAAAGTAGACTAGAGACTGAACGCAATGGCCACTCAATACCCCTATTACAAACCACAACACCCAATTGGAGAGAGAGAACAAAAAGGAATGCCCTGCCACAGAAGCAGGGTGGGGTGGGGGGGATATGGGATTGGGGGGTGGGAGGGATACTGGGTTTATTGTGGTGGAGAATGGGCACTGGTGGAGGGATGTGTTTGCGAACATTGTATGAGGGAAAAGAAGCTCGAAAATGTGTGAATCTGTATCTGTACCCTCAAGGTGATTCACTAATTAAAGAATAAAATTAAAAAATATGATACACACACAAAAAATAACCTTGTCAACAAATGTTATGGAAATTAATTATTACTCAAAGTGGTAAAGTCTGTATGCAACAACATAGAACGTGATTAGTAGTTGAGTTAATTTTGTGTTTTTGAAATTATAGACTAGTTTTACATTAACTATTGTGCTTATTTATATAGTTGATGTGTGTACATTAATAAGAAATACCAATAGTTTAAACTTATTATTGGGTTTTAGTATATTATAGGTGATTTCATTTATAACTATTATTTCTTCTAGCTTATAAATATTATTTTATAAGTTAATAATGGAAAAGGTGTACCTTTTATGTTATGAGATTATAAAAGAAGTTACTATACTTTGAAACAAGTGATTCATCTTCTGATAAATATTGCATTTTCTTAGTTCTCAACTTTTGGGGGCACATATAATAGTAATTTACTGTTATCTTTGTGGAAGATATAATTACTCAAAAATAATTTTCTTTCTAATTCATTATAATCCCATGGCATTAAAATGCTTAACTTACTATTTGAAAAATGTAATTATTATTATGTCCTTCATTTGGATGTCATTTTCTGTACTAGTGTGGAGATGGAATAGAGGGCATTTTTGTTTGTTTGTTGATTCATTTCGGCCACTGATGGTGATACTCAGCGCTTACTCCTGCCTCTGTGCTCAGGAATCTGGTGGCTCTTCAGGAACCATATGGAATTCTGGGGATCAATTCTGAGTCCAAGAGTGCAAGAAAAGTGTCCCGCCCACTATACTATCTCTCCAACCCACAGGCAATATTTTAAAGTAGTTATTTTTCAGTGTTTAGGAATTCTTCCAATATTTTAAAGAATATTTCTAGAGTTATAGAAGGTTTTGCTAGAATAGTATATAGAATGGGAATGATACCTCTAAACTTACGTACCTAATATATTATTTTAGGCCTCATTCTTTTCACTACGTATTTTTCAGCTCTTTTTTCTGAACAAAACTAAAATCTGTTCTTGTCTTTGATGATTTTCCCAAAAAGGAGAAAATTTAAATTCCCCTAATTGACAAAGGTAAAAAAATTCAATCAGGATATGGAAAACCTCAGATATGTGTCATGCGATGATTACTTCAAAGTTTCAGAAATATTTTGATGTTGTTTTTTTATTTTGGTGTCACAACTGGTTATGCTCAGGGCTTACTCCTAGCTCTGTGCTCAGAGATCACTCTTGTTCATTACTCAGGGCACCATAAAGATCTCAGGGATTGAAGCTGGGTTGGCTCAATGCAAGGTAAATGCCCTACCCATCATACTATTGTTCCAATACAGAGAGATGTATTTTTAATTTTAATTGTTGTCATCTGGGTCCCACGCTTACAGTAGTGTTGGATCTAGTTCTTCAAATATACTCAGGCACTTCTCTTCACTACAGTGGGACCCCAAACCCCTGACACTTACCCTATGTTATTTCTAGCCATCCTCTTTCCCCCCTTCTCCATTTCTCTCACTGAAATTTTAGTTTCTGTAATCTAGAGCTAGTTTATTCCTATAGTGAAATTATTTTAGCTCCAGAATCTGCTTCTAGAAACTTCTTAAATATTATACCATAAAACAATGCAATTATCACACATTTCTACTGAAAACTGAATCAGGATGTTTGAAGCATAGGGCTGCTGTAACAAAGTGCCATGAACTGGGAAGTTCATAAAAACAGTTGATTACAGACCTGGAGAATAGAAATTGAAGATGAAGGTATCAGCAGAATCATGCTCTCTGTGAAGCTCTTGAAAACATTCTTTTTGAGAACTTTCTCCTAGCTTCAGATGTTGCTTGGTTGTACACATCCACCTTCACATCTTCATCCTTTGTATAGATTTGTGTAGATGTGTAGATGTGTACAGATTTCCCCTTTTCTAAAGGACACCGATTGTACTGGTTATGACCCGTGCTAATGACCCAATTAACTTGATTACTCCTCTAAAGTCCCTGTCTCTAAATTATGTCAATTTCTGAGGTGCTGGGAGTAAGACTTGAATATATCAATTTAGGAGACGGAATTCAATTGGTGAATATCCATGAACTACCTTTTTGTTTTGTTTTGTTGGCTTCTTTGTTTTGTACTGGTTTTGAATTGCTGGGATCAATTCCAGCACCTCACATGTGCAAGGCAAGTACTTGAGAACAATCAACTAGATCCCCCTCCATGCTCTAACATTCCTATAGAAACTTCGACCTTCCATTTTGATCTATGTTTAGAAGGATTGTCTTCTTTTTAATTGAAGAATCAGATTGGTAGCTAATATTCAAGGAACTGCTTTTCTTGAAAGAACTTTGCCCTTGCCTCAAAGCATCTTTGAATGGCTTACAGATACTGAAAAACAACAAATTTTGGTGCACTGTTTGGCCTTTATAACAGAGATTTGCCGAAAGCTGAGTGCATCCATAGTACTATGTTCTTTGTGGTTTAGTCTATACATCTGTAGAGAGATTTTTGAACTTACAAGGGGACATGAAGATCAAGGCATTTTAGGTTGGAAGTACCTCTTTTCATTTCACAGATGAAGAAACACTTGAAGGCCCTAAGCAATATTTGGCCAGAAAAAAAGTATTTGCTGGCAGATGGATAAAACAGACAAAGTTTCATCCGTAAAGAATATTTTATGCCTTAAAATATAAAAATTAGAGGCATCAAGTGGGAAGTTGATAGTTTCATACTTGACAAACATAGCCAGTAAAAGGCATAAGTATTCCACAATCTAGCCTACCACTTAGTAGCATATTTGTTAAAACTATGAGACACAGATGCTATGGAAGGAAAGCAATGAATTTAGAGAAAGTGGAACCATTAATATCTGCCCTGGGACATCATAAGCCTGGGGTTTGAATTTACTTTTTCTTTATTGTGCTGTTTGTATTTTTTCTCCTAATTCTGCTCTGATTATTTAGCTGACTGTAGCAACAAAAGTAGGATAAGTGTGACATCTTTGCTTTTTCCGTTGATTTTTTTTAAGCCACATAAAGACAGAAGAGAGTTGCATGTGCCATTATGCAATACTTACCAAATAGTCTATGTATTGCTTGAAATTGCCAAAAGTATCTACTTATGAAAGATAAAACAATTTTATTTCTAATACAATATTTTTACCATACACAATAAATGTCAGAGCTGACTTAGAGTGAGGAATCATTTACTTCATGAGTCAGTCAAATATTAGCTGTCTGCTGCATTTCTATATTTCTATACTTAGTGTCTTACCTTTAGTAATAAAAGTTTAAATTATCTTGGAATGAGTATGAAGTAGCTATTCAGTAGCAAACATAGATGTTTTTATTTCTCATTGAATTATAGATTGTAGCATTATGAAATTGAGAATACTTGTTAAATTTTTTTCTATGTAATATTTTAAGTGTCAAATAGTATTGTTTAGGGTTCTGAAATCACTGTACCTTTTTTGGCTAAAACTTATTTTGTTTTATCAAGGTTATCATTTTTAAAAAATACTTGCTGTACTTGCAGTATATTAATACAGTAGGATATGAAGAGTAGTTTTTCTGCAGGCCATCAAAAATTAGTTCAGGTTACAGAGCCATCCACTTTTTGAAATGGTGTGAAAGGGAAAGAAAGGGTGATAGGATTTTTGTTGAAATCATTTTGTGGCAAAAAGCAATCTTTTTGATTTTTTTTTTGTCTTGAGTTACTCTATTTGTAGATGTGGGGGCAAAAAAATATAACCTGAAGATTTTTTTCTTTTTACTTTTTTTATTTAATCACTGTGACATAGACCCTAACAAAGCTGTTCATGATTGATTTCAGTTGTACAGTATTCTAACACCCATCCCTCCACCAGTGTGCATTTCTAACACCAGTGTCCCCAGGTTCCCTCCCATCACCTCTCACCCCCCCCACCCCCTGCCTGCCTGCCTCTATGGCAGGCACTTCTCTCTCTCTCTCTGTCTCTCTCTTCTCTCTCTTCTCTCTCTTTTCTCTCTCTCTCTCTCTCTCTCTCTCTCTCTCTCTCTCGTCTTTTGGGTATTGTGATTTGCAATATTGATACTGAAAGGTGATCAAGAATATCCATTTATCTACTTTTAACACTCAGATCTTGTTCAGAGTGATCATTCCTTGCTATTAATATCATACTGGTCTCTTCTCTATCTTACATATTCTCAGCTCCCCACACACTTGTGGTCAGTTCCAACCATTGACCAGTCCTCCTAGCCCCTGTTTTCCCTGGCCATGGATGTTAGTCTTCTACTATATATTTTTATATACCACAGATGAATGCAATAATTTTATATCTGTCCCTCCCCTTTGACTCATTTCACTCAGCATGATACTCTCCATCTCTATCCATTTATAGGCAAATTTCTCTAATTCATTTTTCCTAACAGCGGCATAGTATTCCATTCTGTAGATGTGCCATAGTTTCTTTTCATCCATTCGTCTGTTCTTGGGGAAACCTGAAGATTTTTAAACTCAGATTTAAATGTAAGATTTTAAAAAAGGGCAAGAAAGATAGCATTAGAGCAGGCAGGGTGCTTGTCTTTCATGGGCTGAATCCCTGGCATCACATATGGACAAAGAAAATATACCAGAGAATATAATGACTGCTGAATATTATGTTGCCAGTGTAATTAATATGAAATTATTTAGATTTTAAGATATATGTGCTAATAACATCTGAACTGGGGAATCAGTTATCTTTAATATAAACAAATGCTAAAATAGAGCCTAAAATATGCCACACATCACTAGAAACACTTTAAAATGTCAAGCCATAAAATACTTCACAATATTGTGGCAAAGATGCATATTTAGAGGTAAGGAATAATAATAAGTAACTGTCCATCAAACAGCTCATGAGTAGTAAAGCCAAATACCAGTTTAGTAGTCTGTTTTCATTATTATACAAGTCTCACTGATTTGTCAAACCAAATATATTGCTCTATGATAATTCTTGGTAAGATTTTCACTTCCAAATTCTGTTCCTATGAAAAGTCCCTTAGGTATTTATAGTTTCTTAGAGAATAGTTTGCTGAGATAGGAGACAACTATTTGTTCATTGTTCTTTATATAGTCTTTTGTGCTATGTTCAGTCATGGCTATATTATAATTAAAAATATTTTTGCAGATATTTTTAACCTGATTATAATGTTCTATTCAACATTGAAAAAAATTGTAAAATATTTTTTATTGAAAATAAATTTTTGTTTCAAAACTGAGCAGTATTAGTGCTTTAGTCACTTTCTCTTCTTTTTCTATTCTGCTTTATACTATATATATATACACATATATACACTTTCACTAAATCTGATTCTGTGCAGTTCAACAAAAACTGCTTCTTTAGTATTATTTTGTTTTGTTGTTAATGTTGATTTGTTTTGTACCGTTCGCAGCTGTGCTCATTGATAACTCCTGGGCCTGTGCTCAGGGATCACTAAGGGATCATATGCAGTGCTGAGGGTTGAACAAGATTCAGCCACAAGCAATGCAAGTGCCTTACTCCCGGTGCTGTCTCTCTAGTCCTAAATTGCCTCTTTTCTAACCATTATTGCCTGCTTCTTTTTGAATCTCTGAGTCATGTACTTCACCAATTGTGGAAAATTATCCACCCTTTATTTTTTCAGTTTCCTTTTTTTCTGAGGGAGAGACTCCCAAGCATAATGAGACTATAACCTCCACCTTGATAAAAAGCCATAATAATTTGCATAAGCCAATTTTGCTGAACCATTTGAAGTTGCAGATATTATAATTTCCCAGTGTCTCCTTATAATATGTGTCTAATTAACACAGTGTCATTATCATACCCATTCAAATTAAAATCAATTTCTAAGTTATATTACTATCCCAATTATCTCCCTCCAAATATCTTTATATATTTGTTTCTTTAGCACATAATCAAGGTATGAACACTGTGTTTTTGTATAAATCTCTAATAGATTACACGCTACCAATATTTTATTGTTCATGTAAACTATCTACTTACATAAATACACATATATTTTTGTATACAGATAAATATATATGTATATGTATTTACTTGGAGAAGATCAAATAATAACCTTATGAAATGCTCAAGTTCTATATTTTCTCTTGTGATTTGACTTGTACTTTCTGTGTTTTCTAAAATCTAAAACTATAGATTTAAAAGCTAAATATAATCCGATTAAATGTTTTCATCAGGAACACCTCCTGGATGATGATGGAAATTTTGTTAATACAATTATTTTATAACTATATTACCATGATTTTAAGTATATATAAAGTCTTTACAATGAAATGTTAATTGATTAATGCATAACAAAGTCAAAAAGCCTTTTGATGTTATAATTTTGAAATAAATAAATACTTTCATAGCTGGGATAAAACTTGAATTTTGGGGGTTTTTTTTTGCCATACCCAGTCAGTGATTACTCCTGGATCTGTGCTCAGGAATTATTCCTGGCTGGGCTTGGGAGACCATATGGAATGCTGGAGATCGAACCTGGGTTGGATATGTGCAAGGCAATTGCTCTACACTCTGTAATATTACTTCGGTCTCAAAACTTGAATAGTTTTTACCTTGACTTCATTTTGTTTCTCTTCCCCATTGTTCTTTTCTTCTACTGTCTCAAGAAATCATCTAGATATCTATCTTAACCATTCTTTCCCTCATTTCCTAATTGGGAATAATAAGGGACCAGAGAATTGTAGTATAGATAGAGATTAAGGCACTTGCCTTGCATGTGACTGGTGTGGGTGGCGCCATGTATGGCCCCAAGCACTGTCAGAAGTGATCCCCGAACACAGAGTCAGGAATAAGCTCTGAGCATAGGTGGATATGGCCCCAAACCGAAATGAATGAATTAATTAATTAATGGGAATAATAATAATGCTTTCAACATAAAGTGTGAATTACATTTTCTATGTGAACAGCTTAGAACAGTACCTGTGGTAGTAAGGACTTAGTAAACATTAGGCTGTATCATGATTGTGATTATTATCATTACTAATGATAGTACTATTTTAATTAAGTAGGTATAAGAATGGCTGGAGCAATAGCACAGTGGGTAGGGCATTTGCCTTACATGTGACCGACCCTCGTTCAATTCCTTCAGCCCTCTCGGAGAACCCAGCAAGCTACTGAGAGTATCTCATCTGCAAGGCAGAGCCTTGCAAGCTACCCATGGCATATTTGATATGCCAAAAACAGTAACAAGTCTCACAATGGAGACGTTACTGGTGCCTGCTAGAGCAAATCGATGAGCAGCGAGATGACAGTGACACAGTGATACAATTATTCTATAGAGCTCTATTTTGAATAATCTTTAAATTTTTATATATCAATTTTATGCTCACTGAATAAAATAATATTCTATTTCTATGGGTTTGAAAAGATTAAATAAAAGAGTAATTTTTAGTATAATCTATAATACAAGGATTTTTCCTTGGCTAAGGGGAAAGTGAACAATTTTAAATTTTTTTAACTTTCATATATATGTATATGGATTATAATTTATTATTTTTGTTATGGGTATTTAATTTTTTTTCTTTTCTACAAGATTCAATTTGATACATTGTGATTCCAAAAATATGTAGTTGGCTTCTACTACTCAGTTCCATTTTCACTCTGAATTCCATTTTTAAAATTATGTTATTAGTTCATAGCAGATAGACTTTCATATTCTTCCATTCTTTTTATATCTTGTCCTTATTAACATCAGATTTTAAACTGAGACCCAGACATACCTATATTTAATGTGCCTTACTCTTTTTTAAGCAAATTTTCCAGTTGATCCTGAACGGATGTCAGTTTTCTGGCAGTTTTCTCAGGAAGGGCTTGCATTACACTAATTTCTGAGCATTTTAAAGTACAAATTTGATATAAAAAAAGAAATCTGTCCAGGTTATTTCTATACTCTATTGTCTTGCTATGCGTATTTTTGAGGACATTTACTGATTATCTTTCCTTTATAAATAATGTGAATTTTTTTTGCTAAGACAATCATTTACTTCATAAAGTCTATTAGTTTTACTATGATATAGCAGATATATCTATATGATGCTGTTCTGGAATTAGTCTCTCATTCTATTCTCCCAGGATGCTCTTTTCAAAAATATATTCTAGGACAAAGAGAGGTATCTTAAAGGGCTGAGTGCAAAGGTGTGGGACCTGGCACCACATGGTCGGTCCCCCAAGTACCACCGGGAGTGCTCCAGAACACAAGCGAGAGATAGCACTTGAACTCCATCAGATGTGCCTGCCCCACACTCACCAAACAAATTCTAGTCTTTTCTTTGATGAAAAGAGTCTGTTTTTGTTTGTATTATATATGTTTGGGGGCCACACCTATTGGTTCTCAGGGTTTGCTCCTGGCTTTGTGCTCAGGGATCACTGTTGGCAAGACTCGAGGGATCATATGTGGTGCTGAGGATGAAACCTGGGTTTACCCACCCACTGTAGTGTAGGTGCCCCATCCACTGTACTATTGCTCCAGCCTCTCAGGAAAATGAGTACTTGAATCATAAGTACATTTTATATTCTGCTCAAGTGAATGATTTTCACTTCACAAAGTGACCTGTTCTTTCCAAAAGTCACAGCTGTTTGGTTTGTATTAGGTTATAAATTTTATTCTTACATTGCCAAACAGCGAACTTAAATAAACACATTTTATGTTACACAGCTCCTTTTAAGCAACTTCCGTTTATTGGGCTTGCAGACAAAACAATATATTTCTATGTTTATGTACATGTACCAAAAAATGCCTTTCATGCAATAGATAATATTTAAATAAATTTTTGAATGACCCAATGTGTAGTGTGAAAATGGTCAAAAAAAATTATTGATTAGTTTAAATGAATTATAATTCAATTTACACATATTATGCCACTGTTATATGTCAACCTCTTGGACTTGCTAAAGAGTGTACCAAAAATTCTTCAAGATTCAGGTTGGGGAGCTGGAGCAATAGCACAGCGTGTAGGGCATTTGTCTTGCATGCAGCTGACCCAGGTTCGATTCCCAGCATCCCATATGGTCCCCTAAGCACCATCAGGGGTAATTCCTGAGTGTAGAGCCAGGAGTAACCCCTGTGCATAGCTGGGAGTGACCCAAAAAGCAAAAAACAAACAAACAAACAAATAAATAAATAATGTGCATCCACTTTAAGGGGGCATTAAAAACAAAAAGGAGTCCAGGTTGGTTGGGACTCTTGACATATTGCAGCAATTGAAGTACTGTGCAGTAATTTGGTACACAAAGAAGATTCTGTGAGAATAGAGGAGTATCAAAATCAGTCTGAGTAGGCAATGAAGCTGACTAGATAAAGTGATAGATTATTAAATCTTTGGCACGTCATTTACATGAGTAATGTTGGAGCAAGTATTGAAGAAAAACACAAAAATAATAAGATCAAAAATGGAAAATATGTTACTTTTCAGGAACTTACAAGAATGTTAGCAACACAATTGTAAAAGATTTTATATTCTGGTCTGATAAATCAATTTCATCATAAAGTTTCCTTTTTCCCATGAAAATATTTTAAGCAACAAAATGATAATATTAAGACTTTCAACTTGGGAAGTGTCCTCTACACCAATTGTGTAGGTTGTGCTAGAAGAGATGAGAAGGGAAAGGAGACCTAGTTAAAGGATTTTCTTTTGTACAGGAAAACCTATATCAATAATATCATTTATTTTATTTTTAAATTTTTTATTAATAATGCATATATTAATAAATTCCTTAATAATGAGAACTTAATTTTAAAAGGTATCAGCATGGGTGCTATAGGAAGAAGTAATAGAGATGTTATTTAGGGATAAAACTGATAAAACTCTTAATGCAAAGAGACTATGCCCAGAGTACCCCCAAGTTTCCTATTTAGGACACAGAAGATGCCTATGATAACAGGTTTAATAAGAAGGACAAAAAGGATTGCAGAAAAAGATATAATTATTCATTGAGTTCTGGGTGTTGATTAATATCTAGAAGCTGTGTCAACAATCCAGCCTTCTTGCTTTGGTTGCTATAATAAAATACCATAAACTCAGGAGAGAATGAGGAGGTTTGGTGCTCAACCATTGAAATTTATTTTCACGGTCCTTGAAACTACAAGTTTAGAATCAGGATTCCAGCTCAGGCTCTGGTGAGGGACACTTCCTAGTTGAAAACCAAAAGTGGCAGCTGACTGCTGTTGTAACATGGTGGAAAAAGAAGTTCTTTGAACCCTCTTATAAGGGAAGACCTGGGGGTTCTATTTACCGTGCTCCTCCAATTCGTAAGGGTTTTACCTTCATAAATATCATCCGAAGACTTCACCTTACAATTTTGTTACACTGAGATTAGTATTTGAACATATATTTGGAGGAAGAGAAACATTCTGGAATTTGCAGTTAGTTATTGCAAATTAAACTGAGGAAAGGTAAATGAGAATTGAGAAGCCTTAATAGGATATTGAATTTCATATAATTGCTAAAGGACAGTATTGAAAGTTTAAAACAGAGAAGAGATTTCTACATTTCTCCAATTTGACTTATTCTCTACTAATTCCCAGCTGATTATATACCTAAACTTAAGCACTTGTTCACTAGAAACACCATACTTTTTCCTTTTGACTATTTGCATATAAAGGACTATTTTCCTATTATCTTCTCCTTGGGAAATCCAGTCTCCTCAAATATAATTCTATGATTCTGAATTGCCAAAAGCTATTCATATGCTCTCTATAACTACCTGTACTAACACCTATGAAAAGTACCCATGGATGAAAGAAAATGCACAAATAATTATAGAACATTTCAGTAAGCAAATTGTAATATATTTCCCAAAGTCCCCTTCACCCACCTTTTTCTGAACAAAATCTACATAATCATATAACTTTATGGTAGAAACTATGATTAATATCTGATCATTGATTAAATTATATACGTATCTATATAATTATATAATCACAATTCACAATGAGATTCTACAATGAGAGATTCTCCTGCCGGTTTTGAAGATGTTAACTGTGATTTTTTTTAGAGAACTGTGTGGGTTGAATTTAAAGGGGATTTTTAGATACTAGTCAAACCTGGTGAATAGAGAGCAAAGAAACACATTCTGTAAATATATTCTGTCAAAAACCCAAATAAACTTAGAAAACTGCTGGCCTCCACTGCAATGCTGACAGTATCTTGATTTTAGCATAGTATATTCCTAAGTACAGGATCCGTTAAACTGTGTTGATTTCTGAGACAATAAATTTGTGTGGTTCTAAGTTTCTAATTTTGTTTTAATGTCCACAGGATCCACAGTGATATCCCTGTTTCATTTCTCATATTAGTGATTTGTGTTTTCTCTTTTTTCTTTATTAGTCATGCTAGAAATTTGATAATTCTATGCATATTTTCAGAGACATCGTTATTTTATTGATTTTCCATATTATTTTTTCTATGTTCCAATTTGTTGATTTCTAATACGTTTATTCCTTTTATTTGCTTTGAACTTTTAATAATTTGTCTGATTGTGTGGGCTGGGTGAGCTAAGATCACTGATATAAGAATCTTCTCTCTTCCAAAGTATGTATATAATACTATCAATTTCCTTCTCTCTAGTGCATTAGCTATCTCCTACAAATTTAAAGCTGCATTCTAATTTCCATTCTGTTTGATGCACTTTTTTATTTTCCTTAAGAATTCCGCTTTGACCCATATTGTTCACAGATATGTCGTTTATTTTTCAAGTGTTGTCTGTTGTCTATTATCGGTTGCAATTTGATTTCCTTGTGATTGATTAAATTATTATGATTATATTAAATTATTATTATATGATTAGATTATTTTAAAATTATTGAAATTTGTACTACATCCCAGGCTATGGTTTACCATATATGGTATATGGGTACTTAAAAAAATTTTTTTTGTTATCTTTGGGTGTTGTATTCTATAAATCTTTGTTAAATCCTGTTATTTGATGACAATAAAGGTATTTTCTTTATCTTATTGATTTTATATTTAACTTTTCTATAAATTATTGCACAAATAATTTTTGTACATTTAAAATTTTTTCCCTTCTCCTAACATATTACTCTTATTTCTTGGTTCATGCGTACTAGATGGATTACTGCTTTTATAACTATATAACTTGTTTACATTACTCTTAAGCCTATATCATCAAATTTAATTTTTGTTTGTTTTCTTTGGGGCCACACCCAGTAGTGCTCAGGTACTACTACTGGCTCAGTTGTCAGGGATCACTCCTGGTGGGTTAAGGGAACCATATGGGATGCCAATGATCAAACTCAGGTCAGCTGTGTACAAGTTAGATGCCCTACCTGCTGTACTAACTCTTTGGCCCTTGATTAATCAAATTTAATTATAGCCAGTCCTATATTTCTTTGATTAATTAGCTCATACTAAATCATTTTTATTCTTCTAGTTGTAACATGCCTATATTGCAATATAGATAGGCATTGCAATTAGCTGCTTTGTAGACAATATGTATTTGAGTCACTTGTCTCTATCCTGCAAATCTCTGTATTGAATTAGTATTTTTATACTTTTTGCATATAATATAGTTGTTAAATTACAGTCTGTCTACACTGAAATCTTATTTTTTTGTTTTCTTTTAAAAATGCCTCTTTCTCCCTTCTGTGTCCTTTTAGGCTGGGGGGTGGTGGGGCGGATTCCAAGATGTATTCATGAAAGCCATTTCTATTGATTTCTGCTAATCAGTCAGTGGTATCAGAGAATGCAGTGATATTTGGACCGTGCAGTGCTGAGGACCACCACACACATCCTGGAAACCTCCAGAACTACACCTGGTGATAGTGGGTGTGGCACAGGCATGTGATACTAGGGATCAGGTACAGACTAACCGCAGTACTATCTCTCTGGCCCCACCTCTTAATGAATTCTTAAAGATTCCATGGATATGATTTTTAATTTCCATTTTAATTTATATTATTTTTAGTGAATAATGTCTCTGAGTAACTTGTGTGGTGATTGCTCTAGGAATGACATTATATATGCATAATTTATCACAGCCGACCAGTACTGTATCCTCATTCAAATAAAGCATGAAACTTTACCTCCTTTTATATCCCTTTATGTTCTCCATGTGCCATGTACCTTTATTTTTTCTTCTAAAGATATTTTATTAGACAGCAGTACAATTTTTCCGAATGGATTTTTTCTTATTTTTATCTTCTTTTCCTTACTAATGAATGCTCCCAGATTTGGGGGTATTTTTTCTCATAATTTCTTTCTGTGATGAGTGGACCTGAATAATAAATATTTCAGGAATAAGACATTTAACATATAAACCCAAAAATAAATCTGAATATGTGATGAGGAGAGAGCTAGAGTTAGAGGCACAGGGTAGAGAAAGCTAATAGAAATTCCTATTGCAGATAACCTTGAAAGGATTCTTGGCTTTGGTACTTATTCTACTTCTCACTAGGGAAAAACCATTCAATTTATAGCGTGTTTCTTCAATTCAGGAAAAATAATGTCAATATTTTCAAATAATATGGAAGTTCTTGTTGAGTCTAAAATCCTCCATAAATGCAAAATTGGATCATTGTAATCTCTCTTTATTAATTCAGTCAAAATGAATTTACAGTATCATAGTAGCAATGTGACTGCCAATAAATGCTTGAGAGTCTAGAGTTGTTTACAAGTTGTGTTGGCTTCCTAACATTAAAAGAATAAATTATAAAAAGTAAAATAAATAAATAAAATATAAACCAGACCAGGAATTGTGGGAAAGGACAAATGACCAGCACAATGCGCTCAATTCCTCTTCTCTGAAAATATTGGAAGAACTCCCCGAGAAGTCTATGGGCAGTCGTATAATAAGTTATTTTTGTGTTTTACTTTAGAACATGTTTGTTATGTGAAAGTCCTGAATTTTTCTGTGCTTTAATTTTAGAATGAAAAGAAAAATATGTTGTTATATTTTAGGACTTTTCTGATGGCCCAATGGGTAGGGAGAGACAGAGAGAAATAGAGATGGGGAGAAAGAGGTAGCTTAATGAGCTGAGTGTATGCTCTCTATGAGAAATGGTTCAGTTCCTCGAATCACATGGTCCCCTGAGTACATCAAGGAGCAACCACCAGCACAGAGCACGTAGTAGGCCCTGAACACCAGTGGACATGACTACCACCCCACCCCCTCCTGCACCAAAAAAACAAAAAAAAAGAAGAGATACGGAAAGACAAAGAGAAGGAGAGAGTGAAAGTGAGGGCAGCACGGATGTGGGTTCTATTTGAGGCAGAACATGATGGTAGTATTTATAACTACAATGAAGTAAAATTTTAATTATCGCAGTTGTTTGAAAGTTCCAAATGCAGTTGAAGTCAGTGGGGGACTTTGATGAGACCAACTGTGGCAAGTTAAGGAATACGTATGAGGTGAGGTAATGAGGAAAATCAAGTGAAAACTGAGGTCTACCTTCGCAGAGTTTGAATTAGAAAAGGAATAGAAGCAAGAAAATGAAACTTCTGTCACAGATCAAGACTTTTGTTGTTATTTTTAAGATACAACACACAGTCTTAAAATATTTACGCATGAAGCTGAATCAGTAGCAATGAGAAAGGAAATGCATACCAATGAAATGAATGAAGACTGAAAACACAGGTGAATTAATCAGACCTTTTGGGAAATGATTATTGTATGAAATATTCTAGTCACCCATAAGATATGCCAGATCAGAGTCTTCTGAGTTTGTATTCTGCCGATACCGCTGCTCCTTTTGAGATCACGTCTGAATCAGTTGTATTTCTATATTACCAAGTCATTTTAGTTAGTGAACCCATAGTTTTTGTATTAGTTACTCTTTCAAGGCCTCCAGCTGGCAGTGGCTTTATTGTAGTGGCTTTTTTGACACCCATCACCTCAGACTCCATGTCAAAAGTTGTAAAATTGCTAAACTTCTCTGCTTACTTTTTAGGAAAATCTCACAAACATGAAAATGAATCTCTTTCTTTATCTATAGATACTGGTGAGCACAGTATTTTGATGTCATATAAACATGCATATATATTATATATCACATATACTAAAGTTCCATACATTTATTCAGTCACCACAACCTAAAATGCGCTGTACAGGCTAATGCGATAGCTCAAAGGTGGAGATCATGCCTTGCATGCAAGAGACCCTGAATTTAATTACTAGCATCATATGCCTCATATCCCAACACCTTGAGGTACAGCCCTGGAGGCCCCGAAGCATCCCCATGTGTGACTCTGTGTCTCCCAGAAGATCCCATCTCCTATATTGTCAGGAGTAACCCCAAGTCCCTTCCTGAGCATTTTTTGGAAGATCTAAAATAAAAAGTATCAGAGAAAGGGTTGGAGTGCACGCATTGTGTGCAGGAATCCTGGTTTCAATCCCTTGCATAACATGGTCTCCCACTCAGCAAACTGTGAATGCCATCAGATGTGGTCCCCAAAGAGGATAGTATTAACACTAATAAATGTAGTATGGGTGTTACAAATACAAACTCTGTATTTAAGGGGATTTTCTCTTAGCAGTCACAAGTAGTACTGCCTAGAATTATTTTTTAAAATGATATATAAATTTCAATAATATTTTCACCATGGCTCAGTTCTTTTTATGAAATGCCTTGTCATCTGAGGAAAAATATAAGCAATATTATTTTTCTTTCTTTGTTTCACTATAATTTTTTTCACTATAATTTTTAATGGTGGAAAATGGAAGCCAGTTGGTTATAAACACTAGATATTATGAGTGCAGTATCTCAGTTGCAGGGATCATGAAATGTATGATTATCAGAGTCTTCACTCTCTGGTCATGGGATTCATACTTGTATTGAACCAAAAATTTCATTTAAAGCATATTCATGAGTCTTGAGGTCATACAAAGGAGTTAAAATCTTATTTCTTGAATTATATGCTTTATGTCATTGGGGAAATTAAATCAACCTGGAGATTTCTTTTAACTTGTTACAGAGAAAGTGCTACTTATTTCAGTGAGTTATTGAGATAAATTAAGGGACTGGAGAAATAGTGGAGTGGATAATGTGCTTTTCTTGCATGTGGCCAACCTAAGATGGGTTCAACTAGAGATGGGTTTTATCCCTGATTCCCCATCCAGTCCCCTAAGCCCAGCCAAGAGGGATACCTGAGAGCAGAGCCAGTTAACACTGAGCACTGCAGAAAAGAACCCAAATATGCAAAAAAAATATTCAAATGCCAAACAGTGTCAGTGTTTAATAAGTGTTTTTTTTTTAATTTGTTTATTGCCAAGTGGAAGATAAACTCTGAATAAGAGGTGAGATACCAGAAAGTCACCTGTGAACTATTTACAATTTGGTTATTTACTAGCTATTTGATATACTAAATTATCAATCAGGGATATCTTGCAAAACTTACAGTGCAGAAAAGAGAAATATCTTTCTTAACTAAATATTCTCTCTGACAGTTTGACAGGCCCTTTACATTGTAAATATTTATATAAAAGTCTTCTGATAGCTCTATTCACTGATCCTCTTATAGTCTACTATGAAGTATACTATAGAGTTTACTTGACTGTATTTTCACCACTTAAATTTGTCTTAATTTCGTGTCCACCAACTTTTTGTTGACTTTCAACTGCCATTCATTTATTTATGGATTCATACATTTATTCATTCACTCATGATTTTTTTTAAATGTTCTTAAGACTTATTTCCAAGCATTGTGAAAGAAAGATTTTTTTTCTCTTCTCCGCACATTTAAAAGATGATTACAGGAAAGAAGATACAGAAATAACATAGGATTCTCTTCTGTTTTATTATAAAAGTTCTCTAGGAATTCCCTTACAGACTTGTGTCTGAACAAGATTTGTTTTGTTTTGTTTTTTTTGTTTTGAGGTCACATCCAGTAACTTCAGGGCCTACTCTCAGTTCTATGGTCAGAAGTAACTCAGGAGTGCCTTAGAAGTGCTCTGGGACTCTCTGGTCCTTGGACTCAAACATGGACTTCCTGCAATAAATCATACTACCAGCCATTGCTCGCTCACTCTCTCTCCTCCACTCTCTCTCCCTCTCTCTCTCTTTTTCCCTCTCCCTCTCTGGTGCCTAAACAAGATACCCATGTTGGCATAAAATCAGAAAAAAAAATAGTGTTATGGGAGGCATCACCCTCCCTAACCTCAAACTCTACTACAGAGCAGTAACAATTAAAGCAGCATGGTGTTGGAACAAAGGCAGAGCCGCAGACCAATGGAACAGGGTGGACTATCCCTATACACAACACCAAATGTATGATCATCTAATCTTTGATAAGGAAGCAAGAAATGTGAAGTGGAGCAAAGAAACCTCTTTAACAAATGGTGCTGGCATAACTAGACAACCACATGCAAAAAAATGGGCTTAGACCTCGACCTAACACCATGCACAAAACTCAAATCAAAATGGGTTAAATACCTCAACATCAGACCAGAATCCATAAGGTACATTGAAGATAAGTTCGGCAAAACCCTCCACTATATTGAGGTTAACAGCATCTTCAAAGATACTAACCAACCAAGTGGAAACAGAGATAAACAAATAAGACTATATTAAGCTAAGAAGCTTCTGCACCACAAAAGATACAATGACCAAAATACAAAGACAATCTACAGAATAGGAAATAATATTCACCCAAAACCCATATGATAAGGGGTTGATATCAAGGATATACAAGGCACTGGTTGAAATCTGCAAGAAGAAAACATCCAACCTCATCAAAAAAGTGGGCGATGAAATGAACTAGAAACTTTCTCAAGGAAAAAATACAAATGGCCAAAAGCACATGAAAAAATGCTCTTCATCACTAATCATCAGAGAGATGCAGATCAAAACAACTATGAGATACCACCTCACATCACAGAGATTGGCACACATCCAAAAGAACAAAAGCAACCACTGTTGACGTGAACGTGGGGAGAAAGGGACACTCCTACACTGCTGGTGGGAATGCCAACTAGTTCAGGCCTTTTGGAAAACAGTATGGACGCTTCTCAAAAAATTAGAAATTGAGTTTCAATTTGACCCAGCAATACCACCCCTGGTATATCCTAGAGGCAAAAAATGTATAGTCGAAATGACATCTGCACTCGAATGTTCATTGCAGCACTGTTTACAATAGTCAGAATCTAGAAAAAACCTGAGTGCCTGAGAACAGATGACTGGTTAAAGAAACTTTGGTACATCTACACAATGGAATACTATGCAACTGTTAGAGAAGATGAAGTCATGACCTTTGCATATAAGTGGATCAACATGGAAAGTTTCATGCTAAGTGAAATGAGTCAGAGAGAGACAGACATAAAAAGATTGCATTCATCTGTCGAATACAAAGTAACAGAATGGGAGGCTAGTACCCAAGAATAGTAGAGATAAGTACCAGGTGGTTGCTTCCACGGCTTGGAAGCTGACTTCACATGCTGGAGGAAAAGACAGCTCAGATAGAGAAGGGAACACCAGGTAAAGTGTGGTTCAAGGACCTGCTGGGGATGGGAGATACGCACTGAAAGTAGACTGTAAATCAAACATGATGGCCACTCACTACCTCTATTGCAAACCACAAAACCCAAAAGGAAAGAGAGAACAAAAAGGAATGCCCTGACACAGAGATGGGTTTGGGTGGGAGGGTGGGATGAATACTGGCATCATCAGTTGTGGAGAATGGGCACTGGTGGAGGGATGGGTACTCGAGCATTGTATGACTGAAACACAAGCACAAAAGTTTGTAAGTCTATAACTGTACCTCACAGTGATTCACTAATAAAATTTTTTAAATAGTGTTATGCTAGATCTAGTTATTTGTATAAACAAGACATTTCAAGACAGTTTTATTGAGATACAATTTATATACACTTTTTTACATTATCCAAAAAGGTATTAAATTTACTAATTTTTCTTAATTCAGGGTTATGTAAATCATTACCACTACCAGAATTTGGTCATTTGATACTCCAAAAAGAAACCTATTAATACGCACAATACATTTATTCCTGCATCTGAGCTTACAGCTACTAATCAGTTTTTGTGTCTGTGTTTTTGCCTATTCTGCAAATTTTATATAAATGGAATCATACACGATGTGGTCTCATCGTGTTAATGGGGTCCTTCACTATCATAATTCATTTAAAGTACATTGATATATCAGTATGTCAGTATTTTGATTGCAGAATATATGGTATATCACTTTGTTTATCCATTCCTTACTTGATGGGCAGCTGGGTTGTGGATTCTGAGGAACTCCCAGAACGATTTTTTAAGTGAGCATATGATTTTATAATTTCATCAGCAATGTCTAAGTGTTCCAATTTTCCCCTATTTTTACAAGCATTTTATATTTCTAGCTTGTTTAGTGGCTGGTAGTCGTTAGCGCTTCCATCAGTTGATAGTGGTATTTCATTTTGGTGTTGATTTCCTAAATGGCTAATAGCTTTAGCAGTCTTTTACAAATGCTTCTTGGTATTTATAGACATACACACATATATATACATATGTATAGGCATTATATGTATATATACAAACATATATACATATATATGTACACATATTGACTGTCAACTTCCATTCATTCACAGATTGTACATTCCTTCACTCATGAATTTTATAAAAATGTTCTTAAGGGTTATTTTCAAGCATAGTGAAAGCAATATTGACTTGTACATATATATATACATATGTATTTACGTATTTACATATGTATATATATATATACTCAAATACTTTGCCTACTTTTAAATTGGAGCGATAGCACAGTGGGTAGGGCATTTGCCTTGCACATGGCCGACCTGAGTTTGATTCCTCTGTCCCTCTTGGAGAGCCCGGCAAGCTATGAAGAGTATCCAGCTTGCATGGCAGAGCCTGGCAAGCTACCCATGACATTTTTGATATGCCCAAAACAGCAACAACAAGTCTCACAATGGAGACATTACTGGTGTGTCCGCTGGAGCAAATCAATGAACAATTAAAAAGAAAAGAAAAGAAAAGAATAACAACTTTTAGGGTGGGGACTCCCAGGGGCCACATTCAAAGATAAGTGGCTATCTGCGTAGGTCTGATTATTCTGTCCTCAGGGCCCCCACTGTGGCAATTACAGGGCCACATCTGACAGTGCTTGAGAGATGGTTAGAAGATAGCAGAAATAGATCTTCAGCTTCACTAGACTTGCTTGGGCTTCACCTATTTGAACTATGCACTGAGAAATTACTTGCTATTTTAAAAATATTTAAATTACTTGGAATTATAAAAATATTTAAAAATAGGAATTGGATCTTAGATCAAATTGGGAGTTATTGCCATCCTAAAATTATTAAGAATGTGGTATGTCTTTCCCATCATAAAGTTGTTCTCTAACTAGTCTCAACAATATTGACCATTTTCTGAGTGTAAGTTTCACACTTATTTCAAATTGTTGCATTCTTTTAGATTGCTTTAACACAATTATTTTCATTTTTATAAATATTACTCATTGTAGTGTACTGAAGCAATTAGTTTCTTTATTATTATTATATCCTTAGTCTAAAAAAAGGTTAATAGAACCTTCTTCTATTGGTTTCACTAGAAACCAATTGGTCTTTTTTCTATCAGATTCTTTAGGTTTTTCTATACAAAAGAATACAAATCTGTCATTTATGAGTAGAAATTATTTAACTGATTCTAAATTAAATGACTTTAATTTTTTTGACCAAATTTCTCCACATAGGAATGCCAATACAATGTTCAATATATGTATGAACATTTCTATATAGTTTCCTTCTTGTATATCAAATTATTCTGTATTTCATCATTGTAATTTTAGCTTTAGGGTTTCTTTTGTAGATAGCTCTTACCAATGGAGAAGTATACTTCTATCCTCACTTTGTTGAGTATTTTTTTTCCACTGGGGAAAGTATGTTAGTTTATGTCAAAATGTTTCCCTGCATGTCATTTTTCTATCTTGTTCTAAAGGGTTTGTCTTTACTTCTCCCTCCATTCTTCCATTGCTGCATTCTTTGTTAAATAAATATGGAGGACACGTCATTAATTCCTAGTTTTTTCTTTTATGTGTTTTAAGCTATTTCTTTAGTCGCTATAATAGAGATTGCATATGTTCCTTCTCATTATCTATATGGAAATAATAAAAAGTTTATTTTAGCAATATACAACTTTTTTCTGAGTTGGAGAATATGTCATGGACTGAATGCATGCTTTACATTTGATAAGGTAAGTTTTTTCCTCAGCACCACATATTCCCCTGCTCATGGCCACATATAACCTTGAACAGAGAGCCAGGTATAGCCTCAGAGAACTACCAAGTTTGCACCCAACAAAAATCATAAACACAAGAAAACAAATAGCTTTTACTAATAGTTTTTACTAATAAAACTCCCCCTTTCATCATATTATTATTATGCAAATAACATTCTTTACATTTATGCCCATCACCTCGATTTAATAATTCTGCATGCAGGTTATTTTTAATCTGTGAAGAAAACAAAGTGTTAGCCCCCCAAAAAATACATTTTATAGCAACATGTTTATGTCATTACTTCGATGCTCTTTATTCTAGTTGAATTTTACTTACTGTCCAGTTTGTTTTTTTTTTATAACAAGTGTGTTATAATTTTTTCTTTTTTATTTCTTGAAATGTTCGAATTTATTCATTTTTGAAGGATAGAATAGCTGGTAATAGAAATCTTGGTTGAGAATCTTCTTTCAAAAATTTGAATATAAAGATCTGCATATATAAATAGCTAAGCTTATTATACCTGAAGTTTGTCAGGCTTCTTGGATGTATAGATTAATGTATTCCTGTCTATTTCTGAATTTATTATCATCCTACTGCTCATATTATATATATATTTCCATTCTTATGTATGTAAATATATAAGAGACTGTTAAAATCTGAGGGCTGCGACAAATTACGTTACTGTTGCCCACTCGAGCAAATCGATGAATAACAGGATGACAGTGATATAGTGATACATTCTTATATATGCACATATATATATATTATGTTTGTCTCTAAGGGGTTATATTTTCATTTTTGTTCATTTTTTTCTTTCTGTTATTCAGACAAAATAATTTCCACTTAATCTACTTTGAGTTTATTTGATTCATTCTTCTGCTAGTTTAAATCTATGCTCTTGTTCCTCCAAACTAAATTTTTCATTTCATTTTAATTCCAAAATTTAGTTTGGTTCCTTTTTATACATTTATATCTTTTTTATACTCTAATATAATATCATTTTTATGAATTATTTTAATTATTTAAGTATGATTTTAAATCCTTTGTGCGTATTTATAACTGACTTAAAATCTTTGCCTATGGCATCCAAATACTAAGATTTTTTTCAAATGGACATTTTGACATTTTTTATTATTTCTTTGTGGAGATATTATTTTTTTCGCTTTTCTCCATATCTTATTTTTTTCTTACAACTTCACATTTTTAGTACTATAAAATGACAAGTATGGAAAATGAATATCTTTAGTTAAGAATTTGCTCTTTTGTGTTGTTGTGATGTTGTTGCTTATGTTCTGTGGATTTCCTGGACTAATTTTATTGAATCTGTATTCTCTTTTGTGCAGTCACTGAAGCCTCTGCTCAGTTAGAGGTCCTCTAATGATTTGACAGAGATTTCTTTAAATGCCTTGAACCAATGAACCAGTAATTGCCAGGAGAATATGTGTATCAGGCATGCCTTCAGCAATCTGGAAGTTCATAGCTCTTCCCCACCTTCGCTTCTCACTTTTACAGAACCTCTAGATCAGACAGAGATAAGCTACTGGGGCCTTTTTCTGGATGTGTGTTGTGTATTGAACGTAGATGTAGGCTTCTAGATTTCTAGTGCTTAGGGATTACTAATTAGCTCTGAGTTCAGGGATCACCTCTGTCATGCTCCAGAGACCACATGGGATGCCGAGGACAAAACCCCTCATCACCCACTATACATCTTGCCAACCCGCTGTTTTTCCTTTATCTATTTAAGTCAGTCTTTTCGTATATGTTGTGATACCAACAGGTATCATGACCTCAGGTGAAAAACAGTCACTGCTGATTGTTTTAAGCAAATGCCTTCTGATTAAACTATGAATCAAGTAGAATAAAGATGAGGGCTCTGGAGTCTTGTAGATAGTGAAAAGGCGTTGCCAGATGGATTCAGCAGTAAAAAATTTTCTGGAGATGAAATTCACTGAGATGTTCCAAACCCTCTTGTCTGGTAACTGAAACATAGTTATTGCTGACTTTATTTTATAAGTTGTAAATAGAAGAATGTGTTGGATTTCTTTGATTCCTGGACGATCCTCACACATAAAGGAACTGGCTGAGGAACCCAGGTGTGCAGGACCCGGGGCCGAGATCTCCAAGGATGCTCAGATCGGGACTGGGCCTCTTCCACCCAGATTCCCCATTTTCCAGTAGCTAGGCAGTCATACCCAGAAACTGCCCCTGGTGCCGTGTAATCCCATCAACAGCCAACATCCAGAATCTATAAAACCAAGTTCTCAGAAGCTTGGTAGCATAGTTCTGATAGCCTAGTTCTCCCTCTTGGAGAACCTGGCAAGCTACTGAAAATGTACTGCCCACATGAGAGAGCTTGGAAAGCTCCCCATGGCATATTCATATGCCAAATACAGTGATAGGTCTTATTACCCTGACCTTGGAGAACCTCTAATACGGCACCATTGGGAAGGACAAGTAAAGAAAGGCTGCTAAAATCTCAGGGCTAGGATAAATGGAAACGTTACTGGGCCCACTCGAGCAAATCATTAATCAACGGAATGACAGTATATACATACCTCTCAGAGAGCCCGACAGGCTACCAAGAGTATCCCACCCCCACCCCCACGAGCAGAGCCTTGCAAGCTACCCCTGATGTATTCCATATGCCAAAAACAGTAATGATAGGTCTCATTCCCCTGACCCTGAAAGAGCCTACAATCATTGGGAAAGACGAGTAAGGAGAGGCTGCTAAAATATTAGGGCTGAGAGGAATAGAGATGTTACTGGTGCCTGCTAAAGTAAATCAAAGAACAATGGGATGACAGTGATACAGTAAAATAGGAAAATTAGAATAGGGCAAGTTGAAATGTCAGGAAGCTTGATGTTTTATAGTCAACCATTTTCACCAAATTACTAGAACTCAAATTATCGCAAAATTTGGTTCATTTTTATGAATTCTGTAAAAGTTGATAGTTAACAAATC
Source organism: Sorex araneus (assembly GCF_027595985.1). NCBI lineage: Eukaryota > Metazoa > Chordata > Mammalia > Eulipotyphla > Soricidae > Sorex > Sorex araneus. The sequence continues at coordinate 343,584,719 of NC_073303.1, read as the reverse complement.
AAATTTTGACTTTTGTAAGGATATTTTTAAATATTTTTATATTTTAGCATAGATTTCCTTTGCAGAATCATTTGTTCCATTAACCTGAATCTTTAAGTATATGTTTTTATAACATTTGAACTTTGTGTAAAGGCATAGAAATAAGTTAAAGGTATCTTTGTTAATATATTTCTAGGTATATGAATAGTATTTTCTGGTTTTTTATAGAAAATTTATTATTGACACATATAAAATAGCTTATCTTTAATCTATATTTAGTGTTTGATTGCTTCACTCAAAGCTCACTCTATTTCTGCACAGGTGGATGATCAAATTATGTCATTTTATCAGTTACAAAAAAATGTAAGACACCTAGTAAGTTACACACTTGATTTATTAAAAATGTTATGTAAAAGCCAGCCATACCTTTTATTGTGAAGTAACGTGAGTCAATATGGCATTTTATTACAAAATGGATGCATTAAAAAAAGGAAATAAATCTTAAGATCCAACCATTTAAGAGGACCAAGTAGAAGATAAATAGAAGTAAAAATCAATGAACTTTTATTGTGCTTCCATCTTCTTCACCACAGAGATTAATCATAAACGTGGAGAGGGTAAAATATATAGTAACAGAACTCAGTTCTCTTAAAAAAGACTGATCATATCCTGACCCAGGCAAGCACTCCTAAGTCCTGAAAGAACATGCCCATGTGATCAAGGAAACCTGTCAATTACTGATGAGAAGCTGTGAAAGCAGGTGGAAAAAATGCCAGAAAACTGAAGTTGGAAAATTAGACTCATTTTTCAAAGGGAGAAGGAACAAAAAGCTCAGTGGTAATGATCTAAACCTCAGAAAAGTATTCTAGTTTGTCTTATTTAGGAGATTATTAGGAAAGCTTATCATTTAGTACACATGTTGTTTTTCACATAATGCGTCTCTTATGATATATAAATGAATTTTTCATCTTAAAATACTGTAATATTTTAATAACTAGTAAGTAAGAATCATATCAGTGTTTGGTATATGGAGTCCTATTAGTCTGTGGTGAAGTGTTTGTCTTTATTGTTGTCATTCTGTATTTTTGCCTTTTACTCTCTGAAATAATTATTTTTTTATCTTGGCAAATAATCTAAGACCTGATATTAGGTTGGGTATTATGGTTGAAGCTATTAGTATGCTCGTATGGATAGATTTCCAATCACTCTGTCAATGTCAATGTTGACATCGAAAAATAAAAATAATATAACGATGTTTTCAGAAATAACTTTTAAGTATTTAAATTGAGTCATCACTATCTTAAATTGTAGTCATGTGATTTTACCTAATGAAAGAGACTAAATGAATCCATGCTGATGCATTATTGGTATGTGCAGAACAAGAAGAACAAATCACACAAATTTTCCCACTTAATTATTGTGCTAGAAATTCATTGTCATATTATTGACCTATTTGGTCATGCCCAAGTTAATCATGTCTGAACCTTTCCCAGTGGGAAATAAGCTTGTTCACGTCCTGTCTTGCAAGAATAGCAACTAAAACTCAGTCACATATGCCTATAGTCCTATCACTGCAGCCCACCGTAACCATCATCTCCAACAGCGAGACTGCAGTCTGCAATGAGCCCGGGAGACTTAGTGTCAGAAACCCATCACTTCCTGTGTCCTTTTTTTTTTTTTTTGCTTTTGATTCCGTTCAATCATTTGCCACATTAAATTAAACTTAACTCTGCTTGCCAAAGCCCTCCCTTTCTCTTTCAAGGAGCTGTTTTGAAATACTGCAACGGAGTTTACATGCAGTAACAGACTAGTAAGCCAGCAACTTTAGGCGCTTATTAAAGTCAAGCATGTGTCTTTGTTTCATGTTGCTAATGATGTGGAACCATAGAGGCCCTAGTATATTTCGCCTGGACGGTGTGGGAGCGAATGCTGAGAGCTCATTACTCGGCTCCCCATTGGAATCCTGCAGGCTTCCGCTCATTGAGGAGACTGTGGGGGCTTTGACAGAATTATTATACTGAATATTTTTAGACTCATTAACTATATCACCAAAGCAAAACATCTCTTCCTTAGATGCAAATGGCTGCAGCTACTGTGGCTTTGCTTTAGTTATTGCAGAAAAAAGGATGAAGCTTGAAAACAACTTAAGAAAAGACTTTCATGCCTGGATATTTGATTTTGCAACTTACATTGGGACTGTCTGTGGCTGTTTGGGCACATTTGAGTCCCTTGCGCAGACGTGCTATTTACAAAGAGACATACAGTCATATCCCTGTATTGAGCCAATAATCAAGATTTTTTTCATTTTCTGGATCCTATAATGCATTTCTTCAGTGTGCAGCTTTGACAATTATACTTTGGGCTGAGGATTATGATATTCATTACCAATATTATAGATTAACTTTTGATACCTGACCTAAATCTAAACTGAGAATGACTATGTAGTTAAAATAATAATTTGGGGGAATAGCTGTTCTCTAATTTGGGAATTGTAACATATGCTGCCTAGCATGAAAGATGACACACTGCCTTAGATCATTACCATACCTTAACGCAGCAGTCTGATTTAAGGTTGAAGAGCAAGAAAGGAATTTTAACCTACCTTCAAATTGTCTGGCTCTTCCAGACTTCAGTTCAACTTTAATAATACTTTATTGAGACTTTGGTGATTTAATTTAGACTTAAGAAGCCCTTAAAGAAAAAAATGCATACCTTAAAATTAATTCTTTAGAGCAAAGGACAGAGATCCACATTTATGGAGTCATTTGCTCCTATACAAGTTAACTTGGAGCTATGTCGAATTTCATATCTTCAAAACAACTTGTTTTGCTATTTCAGTGTAGTCTCTAATCTCTCTTATATTGTTTACAAATGTGCTAAAAAGTCCATACCTCCAGCCCCTAGGTTTAAAGGTCTTTGGACATTTAAACATTAAGATTTAAATAGTTTGTACTTTAATGAAAGAAAATGGTTGTTTTTTGCACTAATATTCAGTGCTTTGGAAGAAATACTCTTTGATTTTATTTGCGGTTCATTTCCCACACTCTAGTGCTTTGACAATAGTGACAGTGACTTCATACATCAAGAATTTCTCCTGCTTTCCATGACCGCCAGGGAATCTGAGGGGAATACTTTACATCTGAAACATGTTGTCCTCTGGGATTCCACCATTAGAATAACAGGTCTGATCAGTAGCCCATTATGAAATGGAACTTTTGCAATGGAGTAGGGAAAGAAAAGGTGGGGAGACCCTAAGAAGAAAACATGCAGTAGTAAAACTGTGAAACTAAGTATTTTACATGTAATTTACATTTTTACTATGCCTTTTAGAACTCAGTTTTATTTCATAAGAAATTCTAAGACATTTTTTTCTAATATCAAGAGCATATAAAACACTGATTAGTGTAAGCTAAGAAATGCTTAACTTAAATGATTAGGAGTGGTAATGTGATCAAAATTATGGAATAGTTTCGTAGGAGAGTTCACTTAAAGTCTAGAGAAATGACTCAAAATTTCTGTGGATGGTTCTAGAAGAGAAATGTTGGGCTGGAGTGATAGTACAGCAGGCAAGATGCTTGCCTTGCACACAGCTGACCCAGGTTCTATCCCCAGCACCACATAACATCCCTCAAGCCTTGCCAGGAGTGATCCCTGTACACAGAACCAAAATCCCTGAGCACAGCAGGATATGGCCCCAAACCAAAAATTAAAACCAAAAAAAGCAAGTATACATCAGTTCCCAAAATTTATTACCATTTTTAATAAGAATTCCAAATTTATTTCTTATGACAAATGAATCTGAAAACACTGCCATAAACAAATCTGCCTGTTGTAGGTGCTCTCTTTTTAATTAAGGGTTTTATTGAAGTACCTTAGCTTTATTAGATTGCATGTACGTTTTAGAGTAAAAGTTCACATCTCTTCAAAATGTGACACAACACATCACACCTAGCACCAAGGTATATTGTTCCACCAGAGTCCATTGAACCTCCTTCCTTTGATCCCATTTACTACCCCAAGTAACTTCAGTTTTAGGTGAATCAGTGACAGGTGGTCCAGGTGGTCTGTGACATTTGGCTTTGTTCTTTTGATTTTGCTTAGATTCTTTATGCTCCGCCTATGAGTGAGATCAATGTTTTCCTTACTCTTTCTGACTTCATTTAGCACAAGTCCCCTTCCATTTCCATCCATGTTGTTACAAAACGCAAAGTTTTATCTTTTCTTTCAACCAATAGGATCTCATTGTGCTCGTGAACCACATTTCTTTATGCTTTCATATTTCATTGGACACTTGGATTGTTTTCAGAGTTTGGCAATGGAAATACCACTGCAATGAACATAGATATGCACACAGTTTTTAAATTAGTGTTTGTGTTCTTTGGAGACATACCTAAGAGTGAAATTGCTGGATCATATGACAGATCTATTTTCAGCATTTTCTCTAATCAAGGCTAAACCAATTTACATTGCATCAACAGTTAAGGAAGTTTTCCTTTTATTATTTTGTTTTCTTTCTCTATGTTTTTCCTAGTCTTTCTAGTGTAGACAATTCTCACAGATGTGGGGTGATATCTTATTGTCATTTGAATTGGAATTCTTGATAATTAGTTGTAATGAATATTTTTCATGTGAATAGACCCTCTTTTAAGGTTTTACAGACACAATATTGAACAAAACAAATACTTCTGTCTTAGTGAAGTGGGTATTAACAAACCTGATAAGTGTGTGTGTATGTGTGTGTGTGTGTATGTGTGTGTGTTAAGGAATAAATCTAGGGTGGAAGATAATACAGGGGTTAAGACACTAGGGGTTAAGTTACTTGTCTTGTGCACATATAATCCGTACTCAGTTCTCTGAACACAGCTAAAAATAAGCTCTGACCACTGTCTCATGTGAGAAAGAGAATAAGAGTGAGAAATAGAGAGAGAGAAAGAGAGAGAGAGAGAAGAAAAAAGTGAGATTCTGAAGGGGAATTCTAGAGAAGAAGATTAGACAAGGATTAACTGAGATGGATCCTTTTAAGTAAAGATATAAAGGGATTGAAAGAGCTAGCCATGTGGATATTTGGAAAAAGATCAGTATATTGTACAGCATATACAGTAACTAAGATAAGAACATATCTGACAAACAGAAAAGAATCAAAAGGTCAATGTGAAGGAGAGAAAGAGAAAGAAGAAGATGAGGAAGAGGAGGTGATGAGGGTCCCATTATTTAGAATCTTGAAAACCACTTACTTTTATTTTGCTCAGCACAAGATTTCTAAAGAATTGATGTTTTGAACCAAGTAATGATAAATCTAAATTATAGCTAAACAAGGTCATTCTGTATGTTGGTTTTAGAATAGAATAAAAATACTTATAGTAAAATAGATAAGGTATTATGGTGATTACACATATACATATCACTATATCACTTGAATCACATGTAGCAGTCAAAAGAAATGGTCAAATTTTAATGATGAAGTCATAGAGGCTAGAAATGTAAAAATTTCTGCTTTCTGAAGAAAATATGCAAGTATAGGATAACTGAGAATAGTTTCCTTTGCAAATGTCAAAGTAATGTTTCATCAATTCAACAAATAACTGTCAAAAAAAGTAAAAAGATGAAGATGAGAAGGGCTTAGTGGGAAATACTGGTAGTCAGTTTTTGATATGAGATTACTGAGATTCATTTGAAAACAGTTAAGTGGAGATATCCAGCAAGCCACTGATTTAGGAACCTGGAGTTCAGGGAAAATGTCTTTATTGGACATAATTATTTGAGACTATTCTTCATGTTTTATGATCACTTGAACTAAATTAATGTATCTCAGAACAGAGAGGTCATGGGTGAACTTGATGACTTTTAGTAGAATTAAAAGAGAAAAAAATTGATTAAAGTAGTTTTAATGGAATATGAAAAAATAATGAAAACATAATACAGACATCTCATTTGGGAAATTTTCTGTAGAGGGTAAAGAATATATAGTAAAATGTGATTAAGAAAGGATTTTTCTCTAAGAAATTACTTAATACAAATATCTAGTAGAGAGAAGGAAACTGTATGATAGAAGCCTTGGGGGAGAATTTCACAGTAGCTGAAACATTATCCTTTGAGTAAATCAAAGGGGGTGAAATCAATTATACAAGTCGAGAAATTAGGCTTTATAGGGAGCATGCAAACAACAGGAGAGAAAAATCAGAGTACAAAAACAAGAGAAATGAGAGATGGACAGGGAAGGGTTTTGATGTTTTTTGATAATTTCAATATTTTTTACATTGAATCAAAAATCACTGAAAATCAAGTAGGTTGATAACCATGCTAGGTATTTGGGAATACAGAAGAAAATATAAAAGGAACTAATAGAGGCAAGAATTTAAATAATGAAATAATAGAGCAGTATTAGAGAGAGTGACAAGGGGCCAAAACCTGAAAATTCAAGAATGGCTATTTGTGACCTGGAGAGCACAAGATGACTAGTCAAAGGCAAGGCTGGTTTATGTGATAATGTTGGAATGATTTTCAGAGCTCATGGTTTTAATAGCTCAAGCTATTACAATTAAAAATTGTAATAGGACAAACCTATTGTCCTATTACATCTCCAGAGCCAGTGATGCTAGTCTGAAAGAAGCAAAATATTAAAAATGAAAAGTATTTGTGGAGCTGCAGAGAAATCCATTTCATGAGGGAGAGTCAGGCTTCAGTTGGTGAGAGAGAAAGACATTCCCAGAAATTTCATATAAAACACACTTTTTTACCCCTAAAGGCAATGATCTCTATAAAGTGATCAATGGATCATGTAATTATTATAACAATTTTATCCTTATTAAACCTGTACATAAGTGGTAGCATGCAGTGGATATTATTCATTAATCTATAATTTTACTCCATGCGCAATCTCTGTGAGTCAAACTAATAATCTCTCTCCCTCATCAAATCCAACCAAAGTTGCTTGTAGCCTGTGACAGAATGTCTTGTGGAGAGATACTCTGAGTCAGATGTCTAGGTCCCAACACCCAAATGGGCTGTCATAATTAAGATTCAGATTTTCTGGGATGGTTTCCTATCCCCCATTCTTCCTAAACTTGTCCTCTACCATTTAACCACCTGTAGTTTAATCTTTGCAAATTCTACCATGAAGGGGGGTGGAAATAGGGAGAGAGGCTGTCCAGAAAAATTACTCAAGGGGCTACTGTTCTTGTTTTGCATACAGGAAAGCCTCATTTAGTCTCAAGCACTGTGTGGTGTCCTGAGTGTTACCATCAGTGACCCCCAAGCACCATGCAGTAGCCACTAGTCACTGCTGAAGTGTTTCCAAAAAAAAACAAAATCTAATCTGAGTCCCACTGATGATTCCATACCATTACTGATGTCTTCTACTTTCTCTAGCACAATAATATAATTTGTTGTATATGTTCAACTTCAGAGTTAGTTTGAAGGAATGACCATGGAAAGGTATGCACAGGCAAAGTCAGTTAGATTAGCTTTCAGCATACACATGCATGCACATATCTCAATACACACAATTTTTAGCTATGTCAAATTTTTCTCAAATTAATAACTACCTAATGGTTTATTAATTATTGTAGAAAAAAGTTTTATGGTAAAGTTCCTTTCCTCCTAATTGGATTGTCACTTCCAAACCTCTCCTGTATAGAAATTCTGTTATCAGTATTAATTTTCAGATATGCAGCATTCATTGTCATGAAAGAAGTATCATCCAGGTAATTTAAAAAGTCCTATGTTATTAACAAGTTGTTTGTCCACTTTAATGTCATTGAACTTTAAGTTTATACATTCAGAATTGATGTCATAATCATAAGAAATTATGATAAAATAATATCACTACCTAGAGGACTAATAGGACATGAATTGCAGGTCATATGGCAACATGCAAATGTAATAGCACCATTTAAGTATTCACCATTCCAGATTCTATATACAATATTTGTATATCATCATTCATTTGAATACATGATAAATATAAAATATTCTTAGATAGTATCTAGTGAAAACACCACCCCTTGGACATAAGAAATAGTTTAAGATTAAAATTCCTTCCCTGTGGATGACTGACCTTTGTTTGATCATGGCTCATAAAGCATCACCAGAAACAATGCCTGAACAAGAGCTGGGAGTTCCTCTCAAGAAGCATCAGGTATGGTCCAAACTCCCCACACCACACCCTCTTAAAAGAAAAAAAAAATATATATATATATATATATATATATATATATATGCCAATTGACCTGAGTAATATCATACTAATCAAATAACCTGCACAGAAGAAACACAGATATAATGATCATCAGTGATCAACACCGGAGGGAAAATTTTTCTTATCTATGGGCCTATATGTACGTATAAGCTAACATAACCAAAGAAAATCTGCATCACCTTTGCCATATTCTCTTGACTGGAACAAATGATGCCTGCACACAAAGGAGGACATGAATTGTTGCTCAGTGGGCGGGCCATTTTAGAACTGCGCATACATAGTGGTACAGGGAATATTTGCTGAGAAAAATACATCTATATCTACAACACTTGATCTATTAAACTATACCTCTAACTGTACATGGCTACGACTGCTTTTGTTTAAGTAGACACCAATAGTTTTGGCTTTAAGATTAATTCTTTGAAGTCATCAAAATAAGAGTTTAAAATGGGCTTAATTTCTGGGGCTGGAGCAATAGCACAGCAGGCAGGGCATTTGCCAGGTTCGATTCCCAGCATCCCATATGGTCCCCTAAGCACCGCCAGGAGTGATTCCTGAGTGCAGAGCCAGAAGTAACCCCTGTGCATCGCCAGGTGTGACCCAAAAGGCAAAAAAAAAAAAATAGCCTTAATTTCTGATGAAGTTTCTTGAACCCAGGACCTTAAGAGGCTGGAGTGAATGGTCTATTTGTAAAAGAATTTACGCTTAATGAGACATATTTGCAAGAGTAGAGCAAAGTTTATCAAAGAATTAACTGGCTGAAAGAACACAGCAAGACAGCCCCAAAGGAGAGAGAAAGGGGAGGTCTGTCCAGGGAAGAGATTTATGTTAAGAATGTCATGAACTTGGAGTTTCATATGTTAGGGATTTTGTCACTAATTGACCGTTAACTGGAGGGCGATCCTGTGGTTGGTGTCTCATGTAATTGGGATCTCATCACTGTCCATTAACTGAAGGTGGAGTTTGAGCTTACTTCATATTAGGCCCTTCTCAGAAGAGTTAGGCTGAAGAGACTCAGAACCTCAAGTGTCATCTTTGTATAATTTGGGAATCTTTCACGGGGTTTTATCCAAGGAATGTGTGCAAATGGGGTGGGTTCCTGACCACTTTCCTTCCCACCAAAATTATTTCTTAATTTTGTTATATATTTGCTTCTTCCTCCCCAATGGATTTTCTCCTCTTGACACAGTACCTTTTTCTATGAACATTTAGATATAAAATATCAAACCAAAATTATTTTTAAAAATTGGGGGGTGAGGCACACCTAGCAAATCTCAGCACTTACTTCTGAGGTCATGTTCTGGGATCACTCGTGGCTGTGCTTATAATTGAATGCAGATCAACTCATTCAAGGCCAAGCACTTTACCCACTAAATTGTATTTTCATTCAGTTCAACCTTAAGTAATTTTACATACGTTAGCCTCTTATAACAGCCATGTAGTAATGTGCAGTTTTATTGAAAAGCCAACTTGTTATCAAATGTTATGTTGTTACAGTTAACCAATTTAATCTCATAGATTCTAAATTTTTTTTTTGTTATTAGGGTGTAAATGTTTGCATTTGAATTTTAACCTATATTTTACAAGTTTGAGTTTATATTGTACTTTCAATTTTGTATCCTACTTTATATAAGTACATATGGAAAATTTTCAATAAAATTAAATACTTTTTGTCATCAGTATCAATATCACTGTCATCCCATTGCTCATCAATTTGCTCCAGCGGGCACCAGTAATGTCTTCATTGTAAGACTTGTTACTGTTTTTGGCATATCAAATACGCCACGGGTAAGCTTAACAGGCTCTGCCGTGTGGGCGAGATACCCTCGGTAGCTTGCTGGGTTCTCCAAGAGGGGTGGAGGAATAGAACCCAGGTCAGCCTCATGCAAGGCAAATGCCCTACCTGCTGTGCTATTGCTATATGATGTAAATTGGGGATGATCAATAGTTTTCTGAATTTTCGGGTTTCTCGTTTTGCCCATATAGTTTGTTTTCCTTAAGTTAAAGTTCTTGTATACTATCATTAATTCTCCTTACCCATCTGCTAAAATCTCAGGCCTGGGATGAATGGAGACATTACTTGGTGCCCGCTCAAGTAAATCGATAAACAATGGGATGATAGTGATACAGTGATACAGTGATCACTAACTCAGTGACCTTGATTAAGGTTTTAATATTTTAGTATAAAACTTAATAAAAACAGTATTATGTGCTTAAGTTTCTTTGTATATAATGCAAGAGTATTAGATCTAAATAATTTGAGATATGATTCAGCCATTAAGGCACTTGCCTTGCATGTTACTGACCCATTTGATCCCTGGCCCTACATATGTATGGTTCCTTAATCACTGCCAGGAGTGATCCTGAAGCACAGAGCCAGGAGTCAGTCATGAGCCCAGCTAGCAGTGGCCCCCAAACAAAAACAGAAAACAAGCACAAAAGAATATTAAGAACACATAACTTAGGCTTGTTAAGAGGATTTCTCAAAAACATTACATATGTATTTAAATAGCACCTGACAATATTAATAGCTCATATATATTAAATATATCTATTTTACTCTTATCAGCACAAATTCATTGTTCCATTTATTATTTCTTTCATAATTTTCAGACTATTATTTTTCTGGAGTATATCTGATACGATCGAATTTTTTCCTGAAAAAAGATAGCAACAATTTGTATTCTTTGGTTTTTTACATCTTTAATATGTTTGGTAGATGTCAATTTCACTAATAAATAGCTCCCTTCTCTCTGAATAAATAAAAGTGACAGTGAGGTACCACCAACGGCCTATATAAAAAAGAAAAACAGAAGTAAAAAGTGTTGGCAGGATGTGGAGAAAAGACCCTCAGTTATTCTTGTTGGGAATGTCGTCTGAGTGTATTTCTATAGAAAACAGTATGCAGACTGTAAAAACTAAAATAGAACTCTCATATGATCTAGCAATTCCATGTCTAGCCATCTTTTCCAAGAACATACACACAATAAAACTAAAGAGGTATGTAGATACTTGTATTTATTGCAGCACCATTTACAAGAACCAAGGTCTGGAAAGAAGTCAAGTGTCCAAAGGACAGATGAATAGATAAAGAAACTGTGGTGGATATACACTATAGAATTCTACTCAACTATCACTGTCACTGTCATCCCGTTGGTCATCAATTTGTTCAAGCGGGCACCAGTAACGTCTCTCATTGTGAGACTTATTGTTACTTTTTTTGACATATCCAATATGCCACGGGTAGCTTGCCAGGCTCTGCCGTGCGGGCGCGATACTCTCAGTAGCTTGCCAGGCTCTCCAAGAGGGGTGGAGGAATCGAATACGGGTCAGCCGCATGAAAGGGAAACACCTACCACTGTGCTATCACTCCAGCCCTAGTCAACTATAAGAATAAAAAAAACCCTAAAATTTTCTTTCTGCAAAAATCAGTGGAACAAGAGTGAATCATGTTAAGCAAAGTAAATCAGAGGGAGGACAGACACTTGATGATCTCATTCATGTGTTTATACAAAGAAACAAAGCAAGGGAATGGATACAAAACCTTAGGCTTTGAATCCTGAACTGAAATTACCAAGGAGTAAGCTAACAGAGGAAGAGACTAGAAGTGACTAGAAGTGACTTTAGGATAATGGATCAGGTGGCACTTTGTCGGTGATCAAAGGAAAATAACTTTATACATAAAAGTAAAAATACATTTTAAAAGTGCATAAATATAAATACTATTATACCATGATATGTCAACTTAATAAAAGTAAAATAATCTCTGGCATAAAAAAATCAATACTTCCATTCCCTCCAAAATTTCCACTGGTATTTTGTTTTAGATTGAGTACTAAAACTGATTAGAAAACTTAGTGGAAGCAGTCTAGTTTCACAGCAATAAAAGTAAGAGTTGGTTCTGTGATTTAATAAGGTCAAAAATTAATAAATAATTATATTGTCAAATTAATAGTAGTAGTAGTACTATGGGGCTTTGGGCCACATCCCAGAGTGCTCAGGGATTACTCCTGGCTCTACACTCAGGGACCACTCTGGTAGTGCTCAAGGGACCATATGGGGTGTTGGGTTGAATCCAGCTTGGCCGCATGCAAGACAAATGTCCTGCCTGTTGAACTCTGCCCTGGCTGAGATTACAATTAATTTTGAGTACTCATATTTGGGACTGGCTGAACAACCAGTTCATATCCATGCATAACATTTACTATTTTGATAAAATGGAGAAATTCACTAGAAAATTAGTCTTCTGCTATGTCATTCAATGCTATTTGTTATTTGCAGAATTGTTTTGGTATATCTGTGTCATTAGTATGTTGATATCATGGTACTGCCTTACAAATAAATAAGCTTGTTACCTTATTTATTTGAAAGGCAGTATGATGATAGAGGAATGAAATGTGACTGTCAAGGACTGAGCCCATGTAATTTCCTTTGCTCAGATGCTAGTCTAGCACAATATCTATGAAAGGGAGAGCAGTGATTGCCAACTGTTAACAGAGGTTATTGGCATAAACTGTCAGAATAAATACATTAATATTTTCAAGTAAGCTATTGACCAAATAATTGGTCCTATTGATTCAAACCTATTGGAATCATGATTTATTCACCTTGGAAGTAATACAAGGCTCTCTATTCATTAAAACTTAAAGTCCATTTTTATTTTCCTTTTCATGCCCTTGGCAGACATGGATTATCATCACTGAGCATTCTGTTCCTTTGTTCAGGTTAATCCTCCATAACTTTCTAAACACAACCCTCCAGGTGGCCATCATTAACTAATTGAACTTGGCGCTGGAAGAGAAACCTATTTAACTACTTGCCAACTCATAAGTTATTCGAACTCTGTGGCTATTCTAGGTTAATTTTCACCTTGGAAGCTTTTCTGTTCAGTTTAATATAAGTAAACTATTGTGTGTCAAATTCAGTACTCCTTTCAAGTTTCACTGCATAAAACTGAAGATGTTATATTACTGAAAATTCATATCCTCATTTCCGAGGTGAAATATAATTTAGGTTTGATAACATAGGCCCAAATTCACATGTTTTTTACCTAAAGAAAGAGCTCAGCAAAGAGTATTATGTTTGTGGATAAGGAAAGGTTGTAGTATAAATCCAATATTTAATTTCTTTGGTATTTTTAGTCTTGTCTTTAGTTTTATCTTGACTTTCTACATCTCTAATCCCCCTTTTGACTTGTGAAACAGATAATGAAGTTGTTTAAATAAAATTAATAACAACAAGTTTAGAGAAAAGTGGTAGACTCCAAGCATACTTAAAAATTTCTGTTATTCAGCAATTTTTCCTTGAGGGAAAGGGAATATTAATGGATTAACTCTAAAGTTATTCTGGATCACTCTAGGTCACAGAGTACATGATACTACCAGTAACCAAAAGAGAGTTGACAAAAATGAATGGCTTTGAGAAAGAAAAAATTGTAATTTTGAAAAATTTACCCCATTTGTAATGCATTTGTGATATCTCATACTTAACTGCCTACCTCATATCCCATACCTCCTAAACCAGATGTTTTTATTGGCAAGTAATTGGAGGTCAGCCATTATTTACTAAAGGGTAAAGGAAGATATTCCTGAACATTAGGTGAGAAATTATGTCGTCTAACTTCTCATTTTAAGTTATTCAATTTAGAAATTATGGGAATATAGTAACATAAAACAATATGAAATTATGTAATTCTGGAAGTCAGAAATTCAAAACCATTTTTACCAAGCTAAAGTGGACTTATAGTAGGGACAGTGCCATCTGGCCTTCCCTTTTTGAGATTCTTGAGGCTGCCCAAATTTATTAGCTCATGGATCCTTCTCCACAGTGACATGAGCAAATGAAAAAGTGCTCTCACGGTTCCACTTCATATTTCTCTCTTCATATAACACCCTCTGCTTATGTGCCCTAACTCCCTAAGGAATTTTGTAATTACATTGGACATACATGGAAAAGTCAAAATAATCTATTTCAATGTCTTTAGTATAATTATATTTATAAAGGGTTTTTTTCATTATATAAAGGTGATAGAGTCCCAGAATTCAAGGATTAGAATTGGGGACATTCTGGGGCAGGGAAACATAATTCCTCATGCCATAACATGTTCTTTCTTACCTTCATACAGAAAGTGAAGGCATGAAGTCCCTTGTATGGTTCTAAGCAATAAGACTTTTAACTTGGAACAAAGCAAATATACCATATGCTCAATATGCTCAGAATCTACTAACAAAATTTGCATGTTAAAAAAGATTTATAATTCAATGTGACACATGGTTTATTACAGATAATATTAGGCCTCTACGGGAGCATGGTGAAGGAAGCATTTTCTTTATGCCTGGGGCAGCGAGACGCCTGAGGAAAGGCTTCTCCATACAGTAGTAATCTCTGTTGTAATACAGGACTATATTGTACAGAGTTAACCTGTGGTGTTGGTTCAACAGGCATAATAGCTAATAAAATTTTACAATGTACAATTTGTTGTAATTGAAATGAAAAGAGCCCAGCTTTCTTGATGCTCATTAAAGGCCTTATATTTATTAATTAAGTCATTCAAATAATATTTGTGTAGGAATTTTGGCCCTGAATATAACACAGGGGAAACAAAAATTGAATATCACATGAATTCTGCTCCCTTGTCCAGCCAAGAAAGCAGATACAGATACAGCTACTGTTGGTTGGTTCTTTACATATTTATACAGTTATTTCTCTCCTGTTCCTTAGAAATATTCCTGCCTCCTGATTTTTTTCACAGTGACCACATATGTTCTCTTCAATTTATTCAAAGGCTTAAGGATTTTCATAGTAATCATCATGCAGCTTTTTAAATTTTACCTACTCCCAAAGTAACATTTGAATTCCCAAGACTCATTAATCAATAGTTTTTTGTATCAGTTTCTAATGTTTTAGATTTAGTCTTTGGTTTTAAGTTTGACTTGATACTTATATTTAGAGATACTCCGAAAGTTTATCCCATTTGAAATGCATTTCAAAAGCAGCAAAATCTTATTGATTTGATAATCCCACATATCATGTAATGAGCAGAACAAGCTGTCAAAAGAACAAAGGACCGACTAGAACTCCACAGAGCTCATTTACTCAAAGGGAAAGGAAAAAAATGTTTGATTTGACAGTATTTATACTAATATGACAAAAATGTAATAAATTTGGTTCACCTATTATACTTTCTCTTATTCCAAGGACTATGACTAAATGTCTGCATGTTGGATTTACACAGATATAGCAGCTTTTGAGTTATTTGAGAAGGCCTAGAGTTTTCATTATTTCTCTACTGATAATCGCAAACACAATGCAGTATTTAAAATTCCTATCATTTATTACCCTGGGTAAAGCAAGGTACAGATGTCCTTTCTAAATGCCTGATGTAATTATCTCAACACCCCTTGGGAGCACTGATATTGACTGATTAATTTGACTGTCTAGTTCATGTTCAGGATGGAAATTCAGGGGTGAGAGTGACAAACATAGAAGTTTTATTAGAAGTAGAAACCAAAATCAGAAACTTCTCCATGTAAGCGTTGCTTTGAAGAAGCATGCTGGGAATAGGCCAGAGAACAACAGGAAATCAGACTCGGGATCTGGTTCAACTGTAATTAGGGACCCAGAAAGGAGAAAGAATTTTTAACAAAGAAATTAATTAAGGAAAAGAAATTAAAATTAAAGGTTGCTTTTTAGCAATTTTGAAAAAAAATACAGAATTTTCATGAAACCAGCTCCTCCAATTTGTAATTGCAACCATTTGCTTTGATAACCTTCATAACACCAGGTGTTTTGTCTTTCTTAATACAAATCACAATTTATAATAGCATAGAATCTGTTTTTTTATGTTTGCTCACAAAACCCAGAGTCCCCCTAGACTGTATGCCCATTAAACGTGGTTAGCCTAGATTCTTGTTCATCACTGTGTGTCTGATACCCTGAAGTTTTATAGGCACACAGTAGGTATCTAAGTTAATTTTCATTTGTCCATCAAATATTTATCAAATACAGTAATTCAAATTGTGAAATAGAAAGCTAGGCAGATATTTATTTGAATTCAGCCTCCACCATTACAGAACAAGTTATTTCCTTTTGATAAACATTATTTTCCATCCTGTAAAATTATAATAGTTTTACATTATATAACTAAGGTATTACAAATGAATTGTTTTGCACAGTGCCCAACACAAAGCAAGCATTATTTTCTAAGCAATAATAATAATTAGCAAGAGCCTTTACAGTAGTAGCTCTTAAAAAAAAACTACCCACACAAGTATAAGATAGTAAATGCATTTTAAAAATTCTAATTTTTCTAATTACTAATAAACAATGGGTGTATTCTTTGGTGAAGAAATAGCTTACCCTGGGGGCTGGAGCGATAGCACAGCGGGTAGGGTAGGGCGTTTGCCTTGCATGCGGTCGACCCAGGTTCGATTCCCAGCATCCCATATGGTCCCCTGAGCACCACCAGGAGTGATTCCTGAGTGCATGAGCCAGGAGTAACCCCTGTGCATCGCCAGGTGTGACCCAAAAAGCAAAAAAAAAAAAAAAGAAAGAAAAGAAAAAAGAAATAGCTTACCCATTTTATAATTGAACTTACTTTTCCTTTTTTTTATTAATATGTTTATACCTGTTTAGAATATACACGTATTCCCTAGAACTTTGAACTTATTTTTTTGTTGATTATATATATGGCAGACTAGAGTAGATAGCACAGCAGGTAGGGCGTTTGCTTTGCACGTGGCAGAGCTGTGTTCGATTCCTCTGTCCCTGTCCCTCTTGGAGAGCCCAGCAAACTACTGAGAGTATTCCGCCTGCACAGCAGGGCCTGGCAAGCTACCTGTGGCGTATTCGATATGCCAAAAACAATAACAAGTCTCACAATGGAGATATTACTGGTGTCCACTTGAGCAAATCGATGAACAGTGGGACAACAGTGCTACAGTGCTATATATATGGCAAATATCTTTAGCCAATGTAGCTTATCTTTTTTGTTTTATGCTATTACTAGATCAAAATATACTTATTAAAAGAAATTTAAAATATTTAATACTTTCTCAAATTATAGATACTGTTTCTTATACTTCTAATATTTTTGTTTGTTGGTGTCACACGCTGCAGTGTTCAGGGCTTACTTCTGGCTCTATGCTCAGGGATCACTCTTTGGACCATATAGTATGTTCAGGGAATCATTTAAGATGCTAAGGATAGAAACCAGATTGGCCTTGTCTAAGGCAAGTGCCCTACCCATTGTACTGTTGCTCTGGCCTCCTATACTTCTAATATTTTATAATTTGTCCTTTTCACTTAAAAATTTTTAACATCTGGAAATTCTCCAGAAGTGTGCATTATGCATCAGAAATATCACTTACATCCCTTTCTAGACTACCTCTGTGGCAGGCACTTTCTCTCTCTCTCTCTCTCTCTCTCTCTCTCTCTCTGTCTCTCTCTGTCTCTGTCTCTCTCTATCTCTGGTCATTATGGTTTGCAGTACAGATACTGAAAGGCCATCATATTTGGTCTTTTACCCACTTTCGTCACACATCTCCCATCCAGATGATCCCTTCCAATCATCATTGTCATAATGGTCCCTTGCCTTTCCAAATTGTCCTCTCTCTCTTCCTGCCCTTGAGGAAGGCTTTCAACCATAGAACATTCTTCCTAGCCCTTCTTTTTACTCTTTGGTTGTTAGTCTCATACTATGGGGATTTTTTCTTATATCCCACAAATGAATGCAGTCATTCTGTGTCTGTCCTTCTCCTCTGGCTTATTTCGCCAAGCATGATACACTCCATGTCCATCCAGTTGTAAGTGAATTTCATGACTTCATTTTTTTCTAGCAGCTCCATAGTATTCCATTGTGTAGATGTACCATAGTATCTTTAACCAATCATCTGTTCTCGGGCACTTGGGTTGTTACCAGATTCTGGCTATTGTGCACAAATATGCAATGAACAGACAAGTGCAGGTATTATTTCTGCTGTGTGTTTTAGATGCATGGGTGGATCAGTGGTAGAATTCTCAAATTTCTTAAATAGTGTCTTACTCATGTGATATCATCCTAAGTATCCAATGACTAATAATTGATAAAGATCTTTTGTTAAAGGACTGGGAGATAGTATAGCAGTTAGGTCATATTCCTATCTTTTGCTGACCTGAGGTTTGATGGTTTGATTCCTAACACCAATGATCTTAGATGCATTATGAGGTACAGCCTTGGGGACCTTCTGGGCCCTTCTGAATGTGACCCCTGGGGTCCTCCAGCTCCAGTGGGATGACCAAGTAATTCTGAGCACAAACTACATCCTTGATCTGTTGCATTAAACTACCTGCAGAGAATTGAATAGCTGTTGGGGCCTGGGCCTCCTGAACACTGTTTGGGAAGCCTTCTCCCCCCACAAAGCTCTGTTAGGTATACACAATGCAATAGTACTCAGCTTAAAAAGCAAAAGAACTATTAATATTGGCAACAGCATGGACAAAACTGGATATTATACTAAGCAAAATGAGTCCAAAAGTAAAAGACCAATACCAATGATTTTAGTTTCTTTATGCACCACTTCATATATATGTATATAAAGAAACAAACAAAAAAAAAAAACCCACATAGTCTATCCAAACAAACTCTGGGAACATGACTGCAGAGATGGTTTGATCATAGTGGTTGGGAGTTGCTTATATTGTATGCTGCAGGGGGATCCCATGGACTGTGATGGAGGGTTATTGGTACTTTGGTGTTGGGCGTGGGGTAGGAACTATTTAAAGAGATGCAAAACTATTCTTAATATGCATACATATCACATTATACACCAGTGTTACTCCAATCAATCAATAACGTACAACCAACAACGATAAATGTTTTTAAAAGTCTCAAGCCCAATAGAACATCCTAAGGAAACAAAAACCAAAATATTTAAGAGTCCTCAACTTTATTCTAGTTTTAGTCAGAGCTCTCCAAGAGATTCCTCCATCCTTCTCAGAGAGCCTGGCAAGCTACTGAGAGTATCCTGCCTGCAGACCAGAGCCTGGCAAGCTACCCGTAGTATACTTGATATGCCAAAAACAGTAACAAGTCTCACAATGGAAACTTTACTGGTGCCTGTTCGTGCAAATCAATGAACAACTGGATGACAGTGTGACAGTGCTACAGTGCTAGTCAGAGCATTTGAATGCAGTTATATGCTCAACTTCTGACACTGATACTCCACACTGCCCAGGTTTCATACCACAATATCTTGCTTTCTTTTGAGAATTAACCTTATAGGCTTAAAATCCGTAAATTCCCCATAAATATTTATGGATAAATTTGTTTTAAAAATTTTAACATAACTCACAGATGTTCACAATATTTTTATTTGTAATTGGCTTATTTTCAAAGCATAGGGAATAAATTAATCAGAAACCAACCTATTAAAACAAAACACTGTCTAAAATCTTTTGACTATAACCATGGTTAAAGATAATGTTAAAGAAAAATGCATATAATATATAGTTTGTACATATATATGTATGTACACACACACACACACACATATATATATATATATATATATATATACAGAGAGAGAGAGAGTGAGAATTTTTAACCACACCTAGTGGTGCTCAGGGTTTACTCCAGGTTTTGCACTCAGGGATCACTTCTGGCGGGGCTTGTGGTACTAGGAATCAAACCCAGGTAGACCTATGGAAGGCAAGTACTTTCCCTTGCCTGGTCCCCAGCATCATCAGGAGTGATCCTTGATGCTGCCAAAAGCAAACAAAAAAGAATGGATAGCTCATTTTGCATTAAAAATTTCTAGGAAATATATATGTATATATACACACATATAAATGTATATATATGTATATATTTGTGTATGTATACACACTACATATATGTGCATGTTGTCTGTTATTTATCTACATATTATATATATGATTTATTACATTTTAGCAATATGTGTAGGGCTTGGCAAACCATTTTTTATTTTTGGAAAGACATATAAAGCTTAAAATTGGGCTCATATGAAAATAATATAACAGCAATTACTATTTTAGGTATGTAATTTGTTCATAAGTTCACATCTGTAAGTACAAAGACAGCTATTTCTAGGATTAAAACAATTTGAGTATTATTTTTATATTTATCTTTAGAAATAAAACAAAATTTTACAGTTACATGACATCACCTTTTGTGACCCACAAAGTGAAGAAATATATAGTCATAGGTTATTATGTAAATTAGCTACATTGATCAACTCCAGGTTAAAAATAAGACTCAGGGTTTAAAAGGTGTGTCTTAACTATAAGCTAGTATAGTAATTTATAGACACAAACAACAAACATATGTTGACACAGGGTCTGATATTCAAAAATATATAACATTTTAAAATTTTAGTGAATTTTGCACTATATACTTCTGTCATCAGAGTTCGATTTAACTTCCTTGAGTGTCATGAAATGAAATATACAGTTTTTCCTCAAAGACTGAAAGTTAGACTGCTATTTTTAAAACATACCTTTTAACCTACCGACAGTATCGAGCCCGCACGGCAGAGCCTGGCAAGCTACCCGTGCATATTGGATATGCCCAAAAAATAACAATTTGTCTCAATGAAAGACGTTACTGGTGCCCACTCGAACAAATTGATGAGCAATGGGATGACAGTGACAGTGACCTTTTAACCTATGCTTTTGCTAATATTTATTGTAAACTGTTATTTTCTCTGTTACAAGTCAACAATGAGTTAGTAAAATTTTACATCTATTTCCAATATTTTTCACTTTTCTTCAGTTTTTAAAATCCAGAGGACAACAATTCCAAATCAGTTAAAAGAAGTTAAGACAAAAAAAAGGGCATTAGTTTTGCCTTCTAAGTGTAGTTTATAAAGTTCAGACATATTTCATTCGTGGTTTCTTAAAGCTGTAGACTACTTAATGCTTCACTAAAACTTTTTGTTGCATATTTTTAATATTTACAATTAAAATTTCCAAGTAACAATTAAAAAAATATATAACAAACATTTGTTTTTATTCACATGTAAAATATATGTGATGGTAATATATTTCCTCTTGTCTTTTTTTTTTTTTTTTTTGCTTTTTGGGTCATACCCAGTGATGCACAGGGGTACAGGGGTTACTCCTGGCTCTTGTACTCAGGAATTACTCCTGGTGGTGCTTGGGGGACCATATGGGATACTACGAATTGAACCTGGGTTGTCCGCATGCAAAGCAAACACCCTACCCGCTGTGCTATTGCTCCAGCCCCTATATTTTCTCTTGTGAATTAGAAATAAATCAGTAAGCATAACATTCAATAAAATATTTTATTGTAAGTTATTTAATTAAGTGTAATTTTAAAAGTATCATTCTGACTTGTTTGCAGTGAAACAAGTGACTCCAAAGACTATAAAATTATATTGTGATTTATAAAGTAAAGGATCTAAGCAACTCATAGATGAACATTGAAATAGTTGACTTTAGGAAATATATTTGGACATCTTTTATTTTTTTTCTTTTAATAATGTAGGAGTACTGGTATTTGTTTAGCCATTGATTAAGCTGATTGAATCGGGCATGAACTCCACATTACTTTTTTTTTTTAAATTGTATCACTGTGAGAAAGAATTACAAAGCTTTCATGTTTGAGATTCAGCCATACAAAGATGAAACACCCATCCCTCCACCAGTGCACATTTTCCACCACCCACATCCCAGTCCTCACCCTGCCTCTATGACAGACAATTTCCCCAGTACTCTCTCTCTAATTTTGGGCATTATGGTTTGCTGGAATTTTTCCCACCACCATTCAAGCCTACCTGCCAGGGGCAGATGCTAGATAATTTATTTTCCATTGCTTATTTTGAATATCATGAGAGCTCCCACAGCCATGATTGTAAATATAAATTTCTAGATTATAAATTGTTGGGTTCCAGAGAATTTCTGTATGGAAAAGTGCATTTTGGGATTCAATTGGGAGTCTCTTGGCCAGGGGTGTTGGTGTGCTAAGATGGCACCTGGAGGCAAATTGTGGGCATGACAGCCAGTCTACTAGTGGGCAGGGACCAGGGGAGGGGCAGCCCGGGTCCTCTGCCCAGGACTAAATCTCAGCCTGGAGATTTAGTCCTGGAACCAGCATACCAGTGTGTGTGTGGGGGGGGGGGGGCAGGCTTGCTTGTGGAAGCTCTTGGTCACTGGAATTGCATCTGGAGTAGGTGGAGAGACTGCACCTGCTCCATCTGGATGCCCCAGTGAAATTGGCCAAATATGGGACCCAGAGAGATCTCCAGCACTGTGGTGTCTTCCGGGACTTGCTGCTGTGTCTCTGGGTCAGGACTGCTGCTGCGCTAAGATCCACATTACAAAATTTTCAGCAGATTATATCTTGGTGAGGTCCATCCTAAGACGGTGGAGTCAGGCTCGGGGTTTGGCAGAGATTTTGGACTGTGAAAGCAACTGGCTGCCAGGGGCCCTGCTTGGGAGAGCACAGGTCAACTTCTTTGCTCCAGTTTACCCCAGTCTGTTCAGCCATGCATGGGTCTGAGCTTTTTTGTGACTTTTGATCTCTTTTGAGATTTATTTAGGAATCTCTGAAGCAAGACCGGCAGTAGAGCTTTTAGGGTGGTGCTGGAATTGGTTTGTGGGGGTGACTGACAGTGCTTCCATATGTATGGGCAAGTGGGGGGAGGTAGCCCACCCCAACTCTGAGAAAGCCTGGTGATTTGAGTCACAAAACCTGTGTACCAAAATTTTCAGCAGATTATATCTTCGTGAGGTCCGTTCTGAGACAGTGGAGTCAGGCTGGGCATATGGCAGCAATTTTGGATTGTGGGAGCAAGCATCTGCTGGGAACTCTGCTTGGGTGGGCCACCAGCCCAACCCACACCTCTCAGATTTACCCCAGTCTGTTCAGCCATGCACGGGTCCGAGATTAACTTTGGCTTTTGATCTCTTTTGAGATTTATCAATGGGTCTCTGTATTAAGGCCAATAAATGAGCTTGTATAGCTGAGCCAGAGGTGATTTGTGAGTGTGGCTCTCACATACCTAACTTTTGACTGTTTATTTTCTTGGTAAACTTGGTCCCAAGTTGTTGGGGTCTCACTATAGAAACAGCGGCAATTTTGGGGTATCAGGAAGCCTGAAGGCACCATCAGGCTGCTGATGCACTCGGCTCCGCAGGTACAAGCTGACCCGCTAGCAACACCATACCACTACATTTGGACATCTTTTAAAATAAAGAGATTAAATAACTCTTGAATAAATGACTAACAGGCAAACAACAAATTTGGTATCCCTAAAATATGTTCCGGGTCAGAGAAAGTTCTGGGATTAAGGTGTGTGTGTTGTGTACCTGGTGGATCTCCCGCACCACATGAGTCTCCTAGCATGGAGCCCAGGAGCCCCATGAACACCACCGGATGTTGTCCTCAAGGCCCCTAAACACAACCAGGGTGATCTGAGTAATCCCCAGCACCAGAGTCTGAAATAACTCCGCATTCCGGAGCCCTAGCATTCAACCTCAGGTCTGGTAGCCAAGAACAGCTGGAAGAGGATAAAATAATATAACAAAATATGTATCTCTCTAAAAAGTTATGACAGCAAAATTTTGTTTTAAAACCTTAGGTACACAACTGCATTCTCTACATTTTAAAATAATGCTTTACTTGACAATGTCGTATTATTTCATGAAAGGATAATTTTTACCATAGAATCTTATTTTATTTTTTCAACTTGCTAACTTTTATTGCAAAACTCACTGGAGGTTTTTAATTTTGTGAATCAAATAGCCTTAAGAATTAGGTGTACTGGGGCTGGAGTGATAGCACAGCGGGTAGGGCGTTTGCCTTGCACTCGGCCGACCCGGGTTCGATTCCCAGCATCCCATATGGTCTCCTGAGCACCGTCAAGGGTGATTCCTGAGTGTAAAGCCAGGAGTAACCCCTGTGCATCGCCGGGTGTGACCCAAAAAGCAAAAAAAAAAAAAAAAAGAATTAGGTGTACTACTTCTTACTGTTACAGTTACTCTCTGCTATTTGATCTCTATAAATACATGCAAATGTATATACATACACATGTGAATAAAAATTCATATAAATTTGTCATAGTGAAGTGCTACTAGACAGTTCCGATGATTGTATATTTAATGATTTAATGATTTATACCATAGGATTTTATTGATTACTTGAAATTGTTTACTTGAAATGATTATTTACTCTTGAAAATCTAAAATCACAGAAAAGAATAAAATAAAGTTCAAAACTAGGAGACATCTTCAAATTTTGTGTTTGTTTGTACTGTTCCTGGGATTATGTATGGAATTTATTTAAGCAAATTATAGAAAATATTTCTGTACTTTCTTAAATTGAATGTCCATTAGAGTGCAGCAATTTTATTTTAAAACCAGTTATCTGTGAAACTGGTTTCTTAAGAATTCTGTGGATTATGCAGCTTATTGTTACTTTAAACAAATAAAATATCAAATTAATTATCCATTATAAATCACAGTATATGTTAGAATTATAAAGCATACAAAATAGACATTTTCATATTCACAAAAAGGGATAGATTGCATCTTCTACGTAGTTTTCTAAAGTGGAAATAATTACTAGTTTCTATAGTGGATTCATTTTCTTTTTCTTTGTTAAAACCTGAATTCTTATACATTAGTAAAGTTCAAATGCAGAATTTTAAAATGCATTATTTATGCCCTTAGAGCAGTTCTTTAATGATAATTTCCTTAAATGTTAGCTTCTGATTGGGGGATAATTTTGTTTTTGTATTACCTAAGCAATTGACAAAGGGTATTTCCAGAAATGAGCTATGTGATCTTTAACACCAGTATGAGAAACGAATTTATAGTAAAGAAATATTTCATTACATTTTAGATGTATATTGTACATATTTAGCTTGGTAACTGAGTACTATAAAAAGATCAGTATTAACTGGATTTTGTATATCTGTCATTTCTGCCTTGCCAAAAATCGTGGAGTAGTTTGTAATTGCCATTGTTTGGGTTATTACAATAAACAGAACTGATAAGGCTTATGCTATTTGCCTTGCAAGATACACTTCACATCTCTCATTGAATTAAAATTGCATGCACATATCTTTGCTTATCAGTTTTATTTATCTGTCAGAAATCAAGTAAGACAGTGCTCTTCCATATATGAAACCTTATAACAAACCAGTCGGAAATTATCATTATTTTAATATTTTAGTGAAAATAAATGATCATGTGTTATTTTAACTATAATCCATTATCTTTTAAAAGTATACCCCTATTGGAAAAAACTGTTATTTTTCTCCAAATTGCCTTTAAAATATTTTTCCAAGCTTTAAATATAATTTAATTGGATTATCTAGACACAAATGCAAATGTGCAGAACATGGCATATTTTTACCTCCTTTGACAAATACGTATAATTTTTTCTGAGAGCTGGTTCTACAGTTGGACTATTTGTTTGCTACATTTATAGATAGGGAAGAGAGGTAGATTGTATGAAATGCTTTAATTTTTTTTATCAATGTAAAAATTCTTCATATTTCTACTCTTAGATTGCAAACTTCTCACCTATGAAATTCCAAAACTCACTAGCAGTCACATCAGATGAACTTTCAAATTTTCAGATACCTGTGATGAGTTAATCCATGCATACACAGGTACTTCCTGCAGAAATTCTATACCCTCTAATAACTGTCACACATCATCACCACCACATGCCCATCCCCAATCAGGAAATTGGAATGACACACATCTCTTGTATTTGTCCTAGAAGTTGTATTCAAAGGGTTGTTTATTTCAATGATTCTATTAATTTTTGTTTTAATGTCATAGCTAATAAATTTGTACTTTTTATGCCCCCCAGTTCTGTTTACTAAACTACCATCTGCTTTTTATAAAGATATTTTCTCTCCCCAAATATGGGCTATTGTTTAAAGTAATATATTAGTTTAGCCAAATCTTCATTAATTTATGTTTTCATTAGGCCAGTGATGGACATATCAGTATTCATAGTAAATGACTTTGAATGATGTCTATTAGCTATAAATCCTATAAGCTAATATTAACCTTTACGTTTCTAGGCTTTTTGTATTTTTCATATTGACTGGTCTTTGTTTTCTAGCAAAACAATTTATAGTTCATTTTTAGTAGCTATACATATGGTATTTGTATTTTAATTAAAAAGACTGTTGTTATGTCTGATTCTTACAAGCAGAAATTCATTATAAGGACACTTCTCATTTTCTTGAAATGTTCCCTTTCTTTTTTTCCAGGGTTCTTAAATTGCAAAAGCCAGTTAAATTATGTGTTTTGGAGAGTTAATTTTTGTTGCCATATGTCTCTAAAAATAATTTAATTTTATCTAAAGTATGTTTCCAATGATATTTATGTTCTGTAATGCACAGAGATAATTTAAGGAATTTTATAAAGATAAAAGCATACTAGTCTAGTATTGTTTTAGCACAATAATATTCAATGTTTATATAAGATTATACAATTTATTTATATAACCATAATTTTCTATCTAAGTTCTGTTGCTTCTTCATTTTTGACTATGCAAAGTTACTTTAAGATAGTAGAACAGCTAATATAAAATGGTAGCACTGTAGCACTGTCATCCCGTTGTTCATCAATTTGCTTGAGCGGGCACCAGTAACGTCTCCGTTGTGAGACTTATTTTTACTCTTTTTGGCATATCGAATATGCCTCAGGTTGCTTTGCCAGTCTCTGCTGTGCAGGTGTGATATTCTTGGTAGCTTGCCGGACTCTCCAAGAGGGAAGGAAGAATCAGACCCAGGTCGGCCATGTACAAGGCAAACGCCCTACCCACTGTGCTATTGCTCTAGTTCAACATAAAATGGTACTGCCATTATTATTATTGGGATATTATTATATTTGATATTGTTAAAAATTTTGATTACACGAAAAAGAATTAATTGTATTTTAAGGGTTATAAACAACCTGCCCAAAGTTCTGTTAGTCAGTTTACGTATTCTTACTTTCTTTCAAACAGATGCACATTAATTTTTACATAATTCTAGCAAAATCAAATTTTTATGAAAATATGATCAATATGTCTGTCTTGAATTTAGTGTGCAATAAGTTATAAAGTTAGAATCCAAAACTGTATTAGCTATGTTAATAGGGTGGAGGACATAAAAAATTTTAAGTAAGCAGGAAGTGATTTTTTTCCTCATTATATAAACTTGAACTTTTGAGACAGTTCTTTTATTATAAGTAGGAAAAATTTAATGTGTATGTAACAAAATATTGTATAAAAAAGGTATTTAAATAGTTTTCATATGTTTATTTGGGAAACTGATTTGTAAAACTGAAACTGTACTAAGTCTTTGAAAGCAGATGATTCTAAACCACAAAATATAGAGAAATCCTTCTTATAGAAACATTAGCATTAACCTAAGGGATATTTTTAAATAGTAAATTATAATCTTATATGAATTATTGAATCTGGGCCTCTTCCACCCAGATTCCCCATTTTCCAGTAGCTAGGCAGTCACACCCACAAACTGCCCTGGAGCCATGTAATCCCATCAACAGCCCAAATCCAGAGACTATAAAACCAAGCTCCTGAAGTGCAGAGCTGCATTCACAGGGTGACATCTGATAGCCTAGTTCTCCCTCTTGGAGAACCTGGCAAGCTCCCTATGGCATATCCATATGCAAAATACAGTAACAATGATGGGTCTCATTTCCCTGAAGAGCCTCTAATGTTGCACTTTTGGGAAGGATGAGTAAAAAGAGACTGATAAAATCTCAGGGCTAGGATGAATAGAGATTTTACTGGGCCCGCTTGAGCAAATCATTGATCAATTGGGATGACAATGATACAGTGATGAATTATAAGTAGCTAAATAAGTTTTATGATGCAATTTTTTTCACCTTTACCAGCTTTTCAAATATTGGAATTTGCCACATTTCCTTTGGATGTTCATTTATTTACTTGCTTGGTTTTGGTTTGTTTTGGTGGTGCTCAGAACTGAACCCAGGTTCTCCATCTGCAAGGCACTGAGCCTCAGGCCTTCTTTCTTTTTTATTTTTTAAGCTGAAAAATATTCAATTTATATTGTTTTCAAATTTTAGAAACAGGTTTAAAGATAATTCTACATAAAGGGGCAGTTATATAAATTTTTTACTGTTTTTTCATTTTTTATTTTTATTGAATCACCATGAGATAGTTACAAGCTTTCATGTTTGGGTTACAATCACACAATGACAAACACCCATCCTTCCACCAGTGTACATTTCCCACCACCAATATCTCCGCTATACTCCTCCTTTCCCACCTTCTCCCTGCCTTCATGGCAGATAATATTCCCCATACTCTCTCTCTACTTTTGGGCATTATGGCTTGCAACACAAACACTGAGAGATCATCATGTTTGGTCCATTATCCACTTTCAGTACACATCTCCCATCCCAACTGATTCCTCCAGCCATCATTTTCTTAGTGACCCCTTCTCTATTCCATCTGCCTTCTCTCCTCCACTCATGAAGCAGTCTTCCAGCTATGTAGTAATCCTCCTGGCCCTTATATCTACTATCCTTGGATGTCAACCTCATGTAATGTTATTCTATACTCCACAAATGAGTGCAATGCTTTTATGTCACCAGACCTTCTTTCTATGTTAAACCAATATAGATACTCTCAATCCCTCTATCTCCCTTCCTTTACCAATATTTTTCTCCTGAGATTAACTACTAGCATTCTTTTAGTCTTCATCATCTCACTTATGTTTTTAATAATACTTTTTGTGTGTGTCTTAACACATATATTGTTTATTCCTTAGAGCAGTTAATATCATAAACCATGGTAATAAATGTTAAGCTTTCAACATCCATTTTTTTTAATTTATTTTTATTTTATTCTTTAATTAGTGAATCACCATGAGGGTGCAGATACAGATTCACACATGTTAGAACTTGTTTTTCCCTCATACAATGTTCACAAACACATCCCTCCACCAGTGCCTGTTCTCCATCACCAATAAACCCAGTATCCCTCTTCCCCATCCCATCTCCCCCCCACCCCACCCTGCCCCTTTTGATGATCAACTGAAATAGTAACCTCAAGGATTCATATTTTTATGTATATAAATTTTATACTACACATATTACTTTCAATTTTAGTGTAAATATTTTATGATAGGATTAACTAAGGTTATAAGTATGAGATGTTTTTTATTACTCAGATATTGGTAGTTAGTTGTTTTCAAATTTTCACTGTTTTAAGGAATGCTCTAAATCAACAATGTATTTCTTTTGCTTTTCTGGTGATCTTGTTAAAGCATCAATTTCTGGGCCTCATGGTTTATTATTCAGAGACTCTAAATGGCTATATCTCTGTGGTGATATTGATTCTGCTTATCTGGGAACTAAACTTTGAGAAGTGCTGGTCTAGAATATGCAGATTCAAGTCAATTGTTAAAACAAAAAGAGATTAACATCTTCATTTGTAATGTATTATGAAAAATTGCTCTCCAAAATCTGTCACGATGTAAAACACAATGTAGCGGTGTATGTTTTCAACATCTTTTCCAAAATTGATTGTGGTTAAATAAAAAAAAAAAGTTGTGGGACTGGAGCAATAGCACAGCGGGTACGGCGTTTGCCTTGCACGCGGCCGACCCAGGTTCGATTCCCAGCATCCCATATGGTCCCCTGAGCACCGTCAGGAGTGATTTCTGAGTGCAGAGCCAGGAGTAACCCCTGTGCATCGCCAGGTGTGACCCAAAAAGAAAAAAAAAAGTTGTAACCAATTTGATGAGTTTTTTCTTTTTTTTGCACTTAACTGTAAAGGTTAAAGATGTTACCACATGTTTATAAACCAAAAAACAATTCTTTTGTATGGCTTGCATATTTGTATAATTTGCCATTTTGCTGGTATATTGTTTCTGTATTTTTCTAAATAGCATATAGAGCCTCTTTACTATTTTAAAGGAAGTAACCCTTGCTAACTATAATGTTAGTATCTTCTCTAAATCTGTGTATCTTATTGCTCTATTTAAATTTATTTTTCAATTTCAATGTGATTAAATTTGTCAAGTACTTTTATTAAAATTAATTTTTAAATTTTGCTTTAAATTTCTTCCCTCCAAAGGTTTGTAAACTTATTTTTATCATACTTTATTCCAAAAAAATAAAGTTTTTCTCCAATATACCTTAATTTTTGTGTGTGTTGTGATAATGTATCTGATTTTATTTTTCTCTGAATAGAAATAGTCAGTTATGAAATCTCTTATTCACTGATTTGAATATTTTGGCATATGTAGATTTCTATATTTTACAGAAACGTATCTATTTGCAGATCTCTTTTCCAATCAAAAGCCATTTATCCATTCTAATGTAATATTAATCTTACTTAGTTCTGGAATTTTTCAGATAAATTATATATTTCCATGTCATATCCTTCAAATTTGTTCTGTGTCATAATTACCTTAGCTATTCCAGTCCTAATTTTTCATGTGAATTTGGCATCCTTTTGACATTTTTTTCCCTTAAGTGGACAGACTATGCCATGTCATTTCTTCATTCTTCATAGTTTTCAAGAATGTTTTTTGACCTCCTCTAAAAAAATGACTTTCCCATATCCTTTAGTATAGTGAGATCTGGGGATTTTGCATTTGAGTTTTTATTGGAAATGGCATGCTTATTATAGTTCAAAATTGGTATAATTTTGTTATTATTTTTCAATGCTAATCTTGTAAGCAAGATAAATTTCTCAACTCTTTTACCATCTATTGTTGCTTTCTAGAACTTCTTTAGTTGTTATGTAAGCATTCTGCATCTTATACCTATCTTTTTAATTTTCTTACTGCTTCGGACAGTAAGAATAATACAATTTTTAATAAAATTATTGCTTCCAATCCTTTGTTGACATTTATGAAAATTTTTCTAAATAATCTGTAGCAAAATGTTTATTGGGAATTTGTAATTTATACCTCTTATCAGGCTAAAGTAATTTTCTTCTCTTCCTAGTCCTAATGTGTCAAGATATTGTTTTCATTGTTATTTTTGTTCAGTGTTGATTCACATTCAGTTCCTGGGGAAATTATTTTCTTTATTTTTTAATTTTTTTTTACTTTTTGGGTCACACCCGGCAATGCACAAGGGTTACTCCTGGCTTTGCACTCAGGAATTATTCCTGGCAATACTCAGGGGACCATATGGAATGCTGGGGATTGAATCCGGCTCAGCTCCATGCAAGGCAAACACCCTACCTGTTGTACTATCGCTCCAGTCCCAGTCTGTTTTCTTTGACATATTGAGGTAGTACATGAAAATACATGAAAATATTTAGCAATACTAAATTATTTTAAAATTTCTTGAACTGTTGTAGTCCTTAAACTCCCATTTCATAAAAGAGCTCTAAGTGAGACAAATTATATTCTATAAATAAGTATTTATTGATCACCCATTAGTTAAAAATAAATCAATTTCATTTTGTCTTAGCCAGTGAATTAGAAGAATACTTTGCTCATTGTTAAGAAAACTTGAGTTTTGTACTCACAGTGCTGCTTGAGGACCCCAAATCAGAGAAGCTGCAGCAGAGAGAGATGATTTTGGCTCAGGGTCTCTCCAAGATTGCAATCAGGTTGTTAAAATTGTGTCCATCTAATGATTTTGTTTCCAAGTTCACTGTTTTTACCAAAAATAAAATGAAAGAAAATAATTTCTGGTCTCTCATCATGTGGCTATTTTTCATAGAGTGGCTCACATTGGGTATCTGACTTCCTCAGGTGAGATGATCTAAGAGAATTAGGAAAATGCAGGACAGAATTTACTGAGAAGTTTCCATTCCTATGGTGACAACATTAATTTGTTCTTTTGCTGTCAAGGTATCAAGCTTCAAAATATTAATGTCATAGGAGTCTATAAACAAATTTGATATTTGTGTTTCTGATTTTTACAAGTGAGATGCTATTTCTGCTGTATTCTGCTCTTTAGAAGAAATTCACCAATTTTGGGGCTGAAGTGATAGTACACTGGGCAGGCCTTACACGTGGTAGATCCAGGTTTGATCCCCAGCAACAAAAAAAGGAAATTTTCCAAATCTAATGCATATTTAAAAGACAGATTCTATTTCGCTTCACAAAGGGAGGGTTATAAAATGAGAGACCTATTTTTAAAAAATAACTCTAGGGGCTGGAGAGATAGCACAGCGGGTAGGGCGTTTGCCTTGCACGCGGCCGACCCGGGTTCAAATCCCAGCATCCCATATGGTCCCCTGAGAACGGCCAGGGGTAATTCCTGAGTGCAGAGCCAGGAGTAACCCCTGTGCATCGCCAGGTGTGACCCAAAAAGCAAAAAAAAAAAAAAACAACTCTAAAAGCTTTTTTCTCTGACAATAAGAAAGAAATATACTTCACTGTGTTTCACTGCCATTCTTTCACAACATATTCCAGTCATGCTTTTTAAACTAGGTATAGCAAAACTTTACTTTGTTCTTATGTGCTCCATAATATAAACCTTATTTTGTATATGCTACACTTATTCTGAAAAATAGTTGGAAAGATAGTGATTTGAAGTTACTAATTTTAGTGCCCAGTAATGGGTCTATTTTCTATTAATTTGCATATGACTAACTCTAGTACGTTTAAACATGTAACTTGTATATAAAATAGTGTCATTTTATTCTAGACATTGTTTTTTCCATATTCATAGCAGTAATAAAATAACGTAATGATGAATTCATATCATTTTAGGATTTGGTTTGTAATTTGTGTAAAATAACATTCAGTGGTAATGTAACTCAGTAATTAATACTAAATAGTATTAGAATATAAATTCATTGATACTATACTAACTCATAATTCAGTGTAGTGACAATGAATTATGCTCTATAGTTTTGATGTCATAAGAATCTAATGGGCTGGAGCGACAGCACAGCAGGTAGAGCATTTACCTTGCATGTGGCCGGCCTGGGTTCGATTCCTCCAACCCACTCAGAGAGCCCAGCAAGCTACCAAGAGTATCTCACCCGCACAGCAGACGATGACAAGCTACCAGTGGAGTATTTGATATGCCAAAAAACAGTAACAACAATGGAGACATTACTGGCGCCTATCGATGAGCAATGGGATGACAGTGAGGGGTACAAAGAATCTAATCAAATTTACATTTGTAAAATATGTCACATATTTTGCATAGTACTCATAAAGTATGTTGTTCATGTGAACACAAAATCACCAATCCTTAAGTTTCATGACACCAAGTCCACCTGGATATTTTTTCTTAATGAGTAGATTTTTTTTTCATTAGATTTTCTCTTCATGAGTAATACAAAGAATTATTAATGATTTCTTTCTTTGGACTTCCTTTAACAAATGTATCAGAAAGTATCATAGCCAAACTTACTAGATACCTTGGAACGTCAAAGTTGTCCAAGAACATTGTTGAAAATTTCATTACTTTTCTAATTTTCATCAGCTCAGACTACAACACATCAAATGTGTTTGTTTTTGTTCTGAAGGAAGGTGTGCAGTGGGGGGCTGGGGAAGGGCCACACTTGGCTGTGCTCAGGCATCACTCCTGGCCCTGTACTCTGCTCAGACATCACTCTTCACAAGACTTGGCACACCATCTGTGGTGATGGGAGTCAACCCGGATCAGCCACATGCAAGCAAGTACCTTACACACTGTACTATCTTTCTGGCCCAATAAGATATTTTCTAATTTAGCCTTCTTGATATAGCAGAATAGTCTTATTTGCTCTTTCATACACAAAACTGAGGAAAGGAGTGGACGGTCCTTTTTTTTTAAAAAAAAAAAAGACTTTTCCTATTCTAGTATGTCCCTCCTTATTCTTATGTGACTACATACATTTTCATAAAATTACTATGATATTTGTGTTGCAGTCAACAGTACAGTTAGGTCAGTGATTCTAATTCTCTCTTAGTTCTAAGCACATGACAGGTCTTTAGAATGCACTTGCTGTCCCCCATTCATTGTACCTAAATGCTTCATTGTCTTTTGTTGTTGTTTTTTTTTCCTGCCTGCTTTTCATCATCTTCCTCCCTTATCCTACCTCACCTGTCCTAGATCTGAATGAGAGGGTAGGAATGTAATCATCTCAAGGTTAAATGATTTCATTTGTGGAATGTAATCAATGAAGTGCTTCATTCCAGAATAGATGCATTAGGGACATTGGAGAGATCAAAAATGATTCCAGTTCCTTTGATGTTCCAAATTAAATTCTGCATCCATCTAAATTACTTTTCCACTAAACCAAAATCTCTCCACTTTTCCCTTGATATGTTTTTCTGGTTCTTTCATTGACTTGTTTGTTATTTTTCTTTTCATTAATTAATAAGCTCCTGGTCTGTCTTCGTTTTATCATTACAATTTTATCAGTTTACTTTATAAACTCAATTTTAACAATTATTTATTGAGTAATCACTGTATGCTTTATTTTGTTATTAGGCCTTTGCCATAAATACTTTCCTAAAATAGTTGTCATCATAGTAAACTAATAGATTCAATCAACTATCCTTGGCACATTATTTCTCCTATATATTTCTTTTGGTAACCTTGTCTTAAATTACTTAACTTTATCTGATGTACAATTTTTTTGAATGCTGATTCTCCTGTATTTAACAATTTATTAAGTCTTCCTCCTCCCTCATTCTCTTTACTTTAGTCATATCTATACATTCTCCCAAATAACTTTTTTCAGATATTACACTTTCTCTTTTGATGTTTAAGGAGTTTGTTATTTAAGTAATTCCAGCTGACACTTACATAGGAAATAATTTAATGTTTTTATGACAACTCAAACTATAATAAGAAAATTGAATAAAAATCTACTATGTATTGTGATTACCTCTCATTTAAGATGTGAATGTGTTTAAATTCTTATTGAGCTTGTCTTCATTAATGACCTCTAACTTATAAAAACTTATGTCAGTTGAGGAGATGTGTGTAAATACTTTAACTTTACCATGGGTAATTTTTTTATATCTCATCTTTTATTTGCTTTTTGTCACATTTTGAGATACTACAATAATTACTTATTATTTCTTTAACTGTTTTATCTGTGATCATGAGGTAGTTCAAGTTGTCCTAAAAATTCTTCTGACCACCAGTTAGTTTCACACAGCTATGACCTCGGACGCTACCAAAAATTCAAAGTATTTCACATAAATGATGTTTCATGGAGATACTTAATTTTCTCCAATGAAGTAAAAAAATTTAGTCCCATAGTCATTTTTAATACCAAATCTAATGTAAATTCTCTTCTTTTGAATGAAAACTACATATATAATTCATCTATATTTGTAGGCAAATTTCTTTAACCTTGGCTTACAATACTGGGAATACAACTTCATATCTTTACAATTGTTTCTTTTTTTATTTATAAGGTTGTTTATAATATAATTGTTTCAACATCCATCCCACCAGTGTGACCTTTCCTCTAACAGTGTCCTCAGCTTCCTGTCTACATCCTTAGCAGTAAAAAACAAATCTACTTGACATTGCTTTTTACAACAAAATGGCAAACGGAATTATCAGAAATTATATCAGTGAAATTCAATTTGTAATAATTGTTGTATCTCACAATGGTGTTACTAAGGTAATTATCTGATAATTTACTGAGATGATAAGGGCTAGTTGAGCCTCATGTGTTGTTTTGCTCACAGAACTAGGTGGGCTTCTACACAACTTTCCTATCAAATTTGGGAAAGGATTGTCAGTACTGTGAAATTTGAGATGTCATGCAGCCACATATGCAACCATATGCTCCAGGAGCTGTGAAGGTAGGCAGTTTGTGTCAGAGAAGGTCAGGTGTGCCTCTGACAGGCCTTTCTGGAAGATGGGGAATAGGTCCACCACGTTTTTAAAAGGCCTCAGAGTTTTCAGCCCAGACGTCGGTCTACCTGGGATGATTCAGTGGCTTGGCATCTTTTAATGTTAGTTGTAGAGCTGCACCTTAATATGTACAGTGAGCTTGTTTTATCTCTGTCATCTTGCATTCAGTGTCTGGAAAAAGGTTTTATTTGTTTTTGTCTTGAAACTTTTAGATTTCAAAAAACTATCAATACATGAAGCAACCATTTAAAGGATGATACACACACATAAATTGATCATGCATCTCTTACAAATATCTACAAAATGTAGACAGATGTTAGTTTTGTATTTATGACTCATTCTTTTTGTAAATAAGAAAATAAGTGACCAAGATCTGCAGAGCCCTTGAATATTCATATGAAGTTTTTATAAATATCTTCAATTCATAAATTATTGCTAACATATCAGGGGTAAAAAAAGACAAAAGTTATTGGAATTTAGCCAATATGTATCATGGGATTGTAGGACTGTATCCAGCAGTGCTTAGTCTAATGGTTCAGTGCTCAGCCTGGCAGTGTTTAGGACCACTATCCCAGCAGTGCTGTGGTAGAGGGTATGTGGTACTGATGATATAAACTCAAAGTCTCACACATGCCATGCATGTGCACTATCTCTGACCTCTGTTTCTAGCCTCTTAAAGCTCATATTCTTGTGTTAGTGAATTCCATCCTCGTATGGTCCTTTGAGCAATGCCAGAAGCGATCCCTGAGCACAAAGCCAGGAGTAAGCCTTAAGTACTGCAGGATGCGGTCCCTGTCCCCCACAGACCAGAAGTAAGTCCTGATTACTGATAGCGTGGCCAAAATCCTAAACATAACTAAAACTGGCCACCTAATAAAATTAAGTGGTTTAAATTATAGGCTACTCATCTGTAAACTAGCATTAAGAAACACGAGCCCACAGTGAATGTAGGCAACCTGTGAACTACCTTGTTTAAAATAGCTATATTGACAAAAATTCAGAATTGTTGGTTATTTGTCTTTGTAAAGAAAATAGCAAAAGTCTAATCTCTTTAGAATCTCTAATGACAAAAGACAATAGACAAGCATAATTTAGTGAATTACATTTGTTTATTCGAATATGTCCCCTTCATTCATAATGTTTATCTCAACCTCTGTTATATTGAGTCATTCAGTATAAAGAATCACACTGCAACATGTCTTTTAAAATCTTTTACCAGGGATAAGTTATTCTAGCTGCTAAATGATTTTCTGATGATTTAGTTTATAACCCTATATCAAAGTAAATGAGTTTCCACTGAATCCTTTGTGAAGAAACAAGATATTCAAGCTTCCAGGTCACATTGTAATTGTAATGTAAAACCAATATGAAATCACAAATTTTGGTCTATAAAATTATTCTCAAGAACACTTATCATAATTGCTTTTCTCTCCATATTAATGTTGACTTACCACTAAATATCAACTTGTTTATATTTGTTTACAGTTTTAGATTTAATGTATAATTTAAACATAAATCCTACTATAAATCTATTGATAAGGCAAATTTAGTTAAGACCATTCAAATTACTGATTTGTGCATTAGGTAATACAAAACCACTGCTAACTACTTCATGCTATTTCATAACCCTGACAACTATTCCTATTAACTCTAGAATTCTTTAATGTATCTGCCCTACTGTCCTCTCTCAGAAAAAAAAAACATTAAAATCCTTTTTTTAAGCAAAAAATGGAAAGCAACCCTCAATTGTACCCAAAGCTACTACCTATAGTAGGGGGCAGTATCACTGGGAAATACCACATTATGTCCACCATAATATAGTTTTGATATCATCATCTTGTTATGATCATACCTAATAAAATAATTTTTCCTGATATCATGATGAATTCATGATAATTTGATGCCAAAAGTAGCATGACAAATATTTTAAGATTAAATTAAAATTAGAAAAATATATCAGATAGACATATATAAAAAATTACAGAGGAAATCTATTGATAGTTTCATTTTAAGCATGATTCTAACTTTTCATCCAATTGCCTAAGTTATCTATAAGCTAATTTCAGGTAATTTCAGCATTTAACAAGTTGAAATATTTAGTTGAGGGAGTTCTTTCTTTCTTTCCTAAATCAGTTAATAAAGTAAATTTGAATTTGGCTCGGTTGTGGAGCACTTGACCTGCATGTGTGAGAATC
Organism: Sorex araneus; assembly: GCF_027595985.1. NCBI lineage: Eukaryota > Metazoa > Chordata > Mammalia > Eulipotyphla > Soricidae > Sorex > Sorex araneus. Next base: position 343,546,544 of record NC_073303.1, on the reverse strand, counting down.
TGGATTGGATCCCTAGACTTACCAGAAAAATAAAAAGAAAAACAAATAAGCTTTTCAAGAATAAAAAGTTTTTTTTCTGTAGATTTTCATAGATGCATATGAAATGCAATACATAATGATGATAATTATGACAAAAATATACCTGGTATTATTTTTTAAAAATCATTTCTTTTAAAGTAGATTGCTACCTTGAGATCTGTATACAGAAAGTTCACAAGTTTTAAATGTATTGTTTGGTGAAGTTTTACAAATGGTCTCTTACATGTAAGATGCATAGTGCCCATTTCAATAAGTGAAATATAAGTAATCATATTTTAATCGTGTATTTATTCTATTAGGAAGAAATCTTTAGTGCGATTTTTTAAAATATTTCTTTTTGCAAAATAAACTAAAAAACCAAGATAAACAAGTATTCATGTGACCTAAAACAGAAGTTGTTTTCAGTGACAGAACAGATTCTATGTAAAAGTTTTAATAGTGTTTTTAGCATTGATTTTTGAAAATAATTAAATTATAGCCATTTTGTATGATGCAGCTGTAGCAACTGGTGAAAGAACAAATGTAGATTATATTGGTAAAACTTCTAGCAGAGCTTTTAATTTGGTTTTATATTAAGCTTCCAAGGATATAGAATGTCTTATAAGAGTAGTCTTCCTCTTTTTGTGCAGATTCAGTTGGAAACTTGATTTCTAAACATTGCGTCCACTGTTTTTCATTGCAGTGAAATGTTTCCATGTCACATAGTCAGAGGGAGGTAGATTAATAGGGAGTTTTAGCTGGAAATTTCTTCCCTGTTATTGTTCTCCCTCAGCAGTTGATGGCTAAGTTAATTCTCTTTAGTTTTGTCATGCTCTAAAGCACACATTGCCAAGCAATAGTAAGCTTTATGAGGAGAAAAAGGAGCAACGGTGTCCATCAAAGTCTTAAAGTTGCATTTTTAAACTTTGGCTTGACCTGATGTGCCATTCAAAAAAGCTTCAAAAGATTATTTTTTTAAAGAAAGGTTCAATATGTCCTGAGGCTATCGGTTTTGAGTTAAACTGGGTGAAGTAGAAATATTTTACTCATCAGCTTTGCAGTCACAGAGTTTGCCTCAGCTAGAACAAAACTGCTGAGGCATTTAGAGAAAATTAACCCCCCATCCTGGCGGCCAGATGTGACTGGTTTCTGATGAATGCACATGAGTGGGCTGAAAAATCAAGAGACTGTGAAATTCCTGTCAGGTCCGCGCAGTGCAGAATGGGCTATTGACTGCTTTCTATATTTCTCTCCATCATTCTTCTTGAACACTGCCATTAATTTCTTCTCCGACTCTGACTTGTGTTTTTCCCCCTCCTTTTCCCTTTAGCTCTGTGAGCTGCAAAAAAGTATACTCAAGGTGTGGCAGAAGCACTTCGAACTGGTCATCCTCTACAGCCAGGTAAAACTGGCCCGGTTCCAGTCATCCTCTCAGGAGAGTGTGGAGAAAATACTTGCTGTGCAGGTAGGTGATTGCAGGGAAGTAGGAAAGATCATTCTGATCTAGATTGGAAAGCAAATGATGAGTAGTGTGATGAAGCATTCAAACCATATCCTATCAGAGTTTTATAAAATTTTAATCTCTTTAATAAACTGGGATTGCATGAAGGGTGAATTCAGTAAGTTAGCATATACAACATGCATACTTTGGGAGAGGGAGAAAAGATTCAACCTATTTGTCACAAACCTCAAAACAGACTTTTAGAAATACATTTTAGCTCTTCAAAAGCTAGTGTTGATCGTTGCCTTACATTGCTTTTGTGTGAAAGCTACTTCAGTGAAAATGACACTCTTGGGCTTCTTTGTACCATTTATTTTCCCCTTCCTAAACAGATCTAGAGATGACTTTGTTTAAAAAATAAACAACTTGGGATTAGAATGCAGCTATCATTCCAGATGCCATTGGAATCTTACTATTTTTCTTCCTAAAAATGTTGAGTGGATCAAAGTCTTTAAGATTCTAATCTCTTTTAGAAACCCATATGAATTAAAGCGATTACTTGAAAATAATATCTTACTATTTAAAATATTATCCTAAGTCTACAGCGTGACTTCCAAAGTAAAGCACCTATAACCTTGTCTTATCTCTTAAGTGCCTATTCTATATAACACATGTGCTTTTTAAAGTTATAGTTTTAAATTTTAGTACAAACAATGCATGTACAATCTAAGCAAATCAAATATTTCCCTATATATTGTATTTATATGTGCCTTACACGGTGCTTTTACCACTATATGGAAAAGGATTTTACAAGGCACTTTCAAAGCTGTTCCAAATTTGGCTTCACCTGATATCAACTTTTACTATTCTCCTCTAATAATATCTACCTCTATACATAACAAATTATTAATCACATATGACAAATTGTTAATAAAATACTATTAAATGAATTAGTATATAAAATGATTATAAAAGAGTATAAAATATATGATTATATATTTTTATAGTTATGAAGATATACTCTATTTACACATACTTTTTGTAGTGGTTCTTTTGATACTGAATTTTAACAAAAATATGGAAAATTAATGTTTTGAGAGGGAGATGTTTAAAATGTGTAGGATGACTAAGTATAATGTAAAAATAAATAATAGGTTGAATATTTTAAAGGTGAGGGACATTTTTTTTCTTAAAATGTCTTTTAACATATAATACATTTAAAATATAAAGGTTATAATCTGATTTTTAAAAATTATTCAGGGGCTGGAGCAATAGCACAGCAGGTAGGGTGTTTGCCTTTTACATGGCCAACCCGGGTTTGATTCCCAGCATCCCATATGATCCCCTGAGCATCGCCAAGAGTAATTCCTGAGCACAGAGCTAGCAGTAACCCCTGTGCATCACTGGGTGTGACCCAAAAAGCAAAAATAAAATAAAATAAAAAAATAAATATTATTCAAAGGAAACCTGCATGCTTTTATTATTATTGTATTACAAAATCAAACATAAGCATTCTTAAAAGTGTTACAAATTTTGAATTACATTGTAAATTATAAGGCATTTTGAAGTTTTGGAAATATCGGTATGGCTATGAATATCAGTAAAATCCTGTTTATAATAACATTCAATAATCCTTAGTCTTCATGCGGAAAGGGTGATGCCTGCCTAATGTAGACTAGAGACTGAATACAATGGCCACTCAACACCTTTATTGCAAACCACAACACCTAATTAAAGAGAGAGAACAAAAGGGAATACCCTGCCACAGTGGCAGGGTGGGGTGGGAAGAGATGGGGGGAGATGGGATTGGGGAAGGTGGGAGGGATGCTGGGTTTATTTGTGGTGGAGAATGGGCACTGGTGAAGGGATGGCTTCTCGAACTTTGTATGAGGGAAACATGAGCACAAAAATGTATAAATCTGTAACTGTACCCTCACGGTGATTCGCTAATTAAAAATAAATAAATTTAAAAAAACAATCCTTAGTCTAATTTTTTTATTTAAAATGTATCAGTATACTTTTGAATAAATTTTATTTTCAACAACTTATTTTGTGGATGTTGTAAAACAGTGAGAAATTATGGGGCAGGGAAGTATTTCTAGGGAAACAACTATGTAGTATCTGTTGAAAAACGTATCTCAAAATTACTTATCTTTTGGAGATACCTTAAATTTGGAATATTTTTAATTTGACTAGAAAGAACTCGTATTAATGGGGATGCGGTAAAAAGGAACTCCCATTCACTGCTGGTGGAAATGTTGTCTGTTTTACCTCCTTTGGAAAATAATATCTATATTTCTCAAAGAAGAATAGAACTCCCAAGTGATGCAGTGATTTCACTTCTTGGTATCAAGTCCTAAGAAATAAGATTATTCAAAAAAGCATGTGCACATCTTTGTTCATTGCAGCACTTAGTGCAATTGCTAAGATATGAAATCTTCCCAGGTGTCCACAACAGATGGATGAGCAAATAACGAAGGTGGACACAATGGAATACGATATAGTCACAGGAATTGTGGAATTATGAAATTTGCTGCAGCTAAGCTGTAACTTGAGGATATCATGTTAAGGGAAGTCAGAAAGACAATGGATGTTCTCACTCATGTGGTTTACAGAATACCAGGGAAAATGAATGGAATATTTTAAAGGAGAGAAAATTCTTGGCCCTAGGTTACAGAAATAAAAATTCCAGGAATAGAGAGAGATGAACAGGAAAAGAAAGTAGGAGCAGTCTGGCGGTAGCATCAGGAAAGGGACCTTGGACATACCTGTGGTGGGGAGAGGAGGTATCTGTGTGTATTTAAACATCTATAACCAACACTACTGTAGAAAGGGGACCCAAACTACAAAAACTGAACTTTTAAAATGTTCCTGTTAAGGAGGTAGATTGGGAAGTGGGAAGGAACCTGGGAATACTGGTGAAGGGAAGTTGACCACTGGTGTGGAGGGACCAGAGTTCTAACATGGTGTGCCTGAAACTATTATGGACAGCTTTGCAAATCACAGTGTCTAAATTAACAAAAAATTAAAATATAATTTTTAGGATTTTGTGCCTATAAAATTATGCAATCCTTTGAGAAAGATGAAGCCTGGTGTGCATAAGGACAAACTGCTTCCTGCCAGATTTCAAGAGCTCTATCTAGCTCTGTATACTTCAGTCATGAAATATCTTTTTCTCTTTCTTCACTCAACACTCTTCCTTTTCCTACATTACACTTCATTCCTTTACCAGTTAAAGATTACCTGACCTAATTCAAAACAATCATCCACACAAAATCTTCCCGTCTGTCAGATGAAATCATAGCAGTTCACTGCAACTTGAATGGAATTGAAGGGTGAATTTAAGTGAAGTAAGTCAGAGGGAAGAGAACAGATACTGGACCCATCTGTGGTATAAAGAACGATATAACAAGGGAACCAAAGGTATCAAATGTGGAAAAATCCTTAGCCCTTAATACAGAAAGAGGGGATAGGAAGAGGGAGATGGTGGGTGGAAGATAGAAGTGGAAAAGGAGGAGGTGAACATAAGTAAGATAAGGTAACATAAAGGGATTTTTCAAGAATCTTAGAAGTTTTGTGGTGTTGGGATGAGGGAACTATACACTATTTTCATGGCCTTTGAATTTTTGTATTTTATGTTTTCAATAACAGATGCTAACTTCTCAAAACATTTCTCTGCTTCTATTGATATTATCATATGATTTTTATCTTTTCATTTTCGTGATCACTTGTATCACTTGTCATCCGTTCCTCATCAATTTGCTCAAATGGGCGCCTACTAGTATTGTCTCCATTTGTCCCTGTAGTGTGCTAGTGTAACCCAATGGCATCTACTCGCTCCAGGAACACAAAGAGCCTCAAACCATTCATTCAGTCTTGACGAGGAAGTATGACCATTTCTTAGGTGGGCGGTCACACATTCTTTTGACATCCCATGGAATCCAGTTGGTAACAACTCTAGTCCAGTGGTCATCTCCAAATCACAATACATGTCTGGCTCATCTGATTTTCAATGCCTTGGCAAATGAGACAGCGTCCCGGATTCTCGATCAACAGAGGTCAAAACTCCAGATTCCTTCTCTCACTTGAATGAAACGTGAAAATTCAAAGCATGGCTCTTTCATTTCCTCTTTGGGAGACCCAAATAGCATTCTTATCCTGTTTTCAAAGGGCCCAGGTCTCTGAGGCGTATGTTAGAACAGGAAGAACGGTGGAGTCAAACAGATGTGACCGGAGCCAGAGGTTCTTCGTCCTCTTAACAACTTCTTCAATGCTCTTGAAGGCATTCCATGCCTCTCTCTTCCTCCTGCAAGGTGCCAAGTCGTTTGTCATGTTAAGTTCTCGACCTAGGTAAACATAACTGCTGAATTCGGAGATGTTCATTCTGTTGAGAGCAAGTGGAACGTCAGGAACTAGTCTGTTTCTCATGAACATTATCTTCATGAGATTCAGCTGCAGTCTGACCTTTCCACACTCACAGTTGAAGTAAGCCAGTATTTGTGCCACTTGGCTAATGTTTGGTGTTATGAGAACGATTTCATCAGTGAAGCAGAGGTGGTGTAGTTGCCAACTGTCTATCTTCACTCCCATTCCTTCCCATTCCAGTTGTCACATGACATTCTCGAGGATGGCATTGAAGAGTTTCAGTGAAATGGCGTCACCCTGCCGAACCCCTCTCTTTACATTGGTGATCCCTTCTTTGTAGAATGGTGAAATCCTGGTGGTGAATCCGTAATACAGATCACGGAGGGTCCTGATGTAGATTTGACATTTTTGTGATACATTACCTTAATTGAATTGTGTATATTGAAATTAGCATCCCTGAAATAAGACCCACTTGAAAAACAGCATTTGAGAAACTTAATGTATTGCTGAATCCAATACATGGATTAGATTGCTAAGATTTTTTTTAGAAGGCATCTTTTTTTTTGCTTTTTTTTGCGGGGGGGGGGGAGGGTCTCACCTGGCAATGCACAAGGGTTACTCCTGGCTTTGCACTCAGGAGTTACTCCTGGCGGTGCTCAGGGGACCATATGGGATGCTGGGGATCGAACCCAGGTCGGCCACATGCAAGGCAAACGCCCTACCCGCTGTGCTATCGCTCCAGCCCCTAGAAGGTATCTTTAAGGATAAAACAGCACTGACCAAGCAAGTGGAAACAAACACAAATAAATGGGACTACATTAAACTGAGAAGCTTCTGCACCTCAAAAGATACAGTTGGCCAAAATACAGAGAGAGGCCACTGAATGGGAAAAATTATTTACCCAATACCCTTCAGATAAGGGGTTATAAGATATATAAGACATTACTAGAACTGTACAAGAAAAAAATCCTTCAACCCCATCAAAAAATAAGAAGAAATGAACTTCCTCAAAAAAAAAAAATACAAATGACAAAAGGCACATGAAAAAATGCTCTACATCACTAATCATCAGGGAGATGCAAATTGAAACAGCAATGAGATATCATCTTACACCACAGAGACTGGCACACATCAAAAAGAACAAGAACAATCAGTGCTGGTGCGGATGTGGGGAGAAAGGGACTCTTTCGTTGTTGGTGGGAATGCTGACTGATCCAGTCTTTCTGGAAACCAATATGGGTGTTCCTCAAAAATACTAGAAATTGAGCTTTCATATGATCCAGCAATAACACTTCTGGGAATGTATTCCAGGGGTGCAAAAAAAAGCACAGTAGAAAGGACATCTGTACCTTCATGTTCATTTAAGCACCCTTCACAATATCCAGAACTTGGAAACAATCCAAATGCCCGAGAACAGATGACTGGTTAAAGAAACTTTGGCACATCTACACAATGGAATATTATACAGCTGTTAGGAAAGATCAAGTCATAAAATTTGCTTGTAAGTAGATGGACATGGAAAGTATCATGCTGGGTAAAATGAGTCAGAAAGAGAGGGACAGACATAGAATGATTACTCATTTGTGGAATATAAAATAACATAATATGAGACTAATGCTCAAGGACAGTAGATACAAGGGCCAGGAAAATTGCTCCATGGTGGAAGCCTGCTTCATGATCTGGAGAAGAAGGCAGCTGGGATAGAGAAGGGAGCACTAAGTCTTTGAAGTTTGGAGGGATCATTCAGGATGGGAGATGTGTGCTGAAAGTTGATAAAGGACTAAACATGATGGCCTCCCAGTATCTGTATTACAAACCATGATGCCCAAAGCAGAAGCCGAAGCAAGAAGGAAATTTTCTGCCACATAGGCAGGGGGTGGAGGGGTAGAGGTGACAGAAGGAATACTGGGATTTCGGTGGTGGGAAATGCACTCTGGTGGAGGGATGAATGTTCCTAATTGTGTGACTGAAACTCAATTATTGAAACCTTATAACTGTATCCCACAGTGATTCAATTTTTTTTAAAACAAAGACTTTGTTTAGAACCTTTTCATCTATGTTCATCATTACATCTTTGCGTATATATTTTTTCTTCTCTTAGTTTTTTTAATTTTAACAATTTTTTTCTGCTGTGACTAAATTGAACTTAGTGCCTACCAATAAGCTACAGCAAGGCAGGTGATCACCAGTGAGCCACAACTCTGTTCCATGTAGGTTTTATTTTTTAATTTCTTCATCCAATGCTCTGTCTGCTTTTGGTATCAAGATAATTTTGGTCTCATAATAAGTTTGTAAAGCAATTCACCATTTTTTCAGTCTTAGGAAAGCTTTAGCAAGATGGGTAATAAATTCAAAGTTGAAACTATATTATAAAACCATGGTGATCTAAACAACATGATATTGGAATAGAGATAGACTCTCTGACCAATGAGTCAGAATAGAACATTCAAGGAACCACCTCCCACATATATGGTCAGCTAATATAAGGAGCATGAAATGAAATAATGACAGTCTCTTCAACAAATGTGCTGGAAAAACTGGATAACCATGTGTGAAAATTAAAATTGGATCTTTACCTCACACATTACACAAAAGTCAACTCAAAGTGGATCAAAGACCTTGACATCAAACCAAAATGTATCAAATACATTGAGGAAAAATAGAGGCTCCAAGATCTGGACCTCAAAGGTATTTCATTGAATCACTACCACGGATAAAGATGACAGAATCAAAAATAAACAAATAGGACTACATCCAAATAAAGAGTTTTTTCATTGCCAAAGAAATACGGCCTAAGAGTAAAAGACAAGTAACTAGATGAGAGAAAATATTTGCAGTCAACACATCAGATAAAAGGTTGATGTCCATAGAATACACAATACACACAAAGATCAGCAATGAAAAACTCAAATTCCATCAAAAAATGAGGAGAGGAAATGAACAGGGACTTCTCTTAGGAAGACCAACACGTAGCCAATGGGCACTTCACTTATTATTAGGGAAGTCCAAATCAAGACAACAATCTCACACCGATGACAATAGCACCAGTCAAAAATCACTGTGTATGAGTGAAATGCAAACACAAAAGTTCATAAGTTTTTAACTGTACATCAGAGTGATTCTCTAATAAAAAATTTTAAAAAAAGATATTCCTCTATGATGCACTATAATAAATAAATAAATAAATAAAAGTCCACATTGAAAATAATGGGAACAATTTATTTTGGTGGGAATGTGGTGAAAAAAGAACTTTCATCCACTGTTGGTGGGAATATTGACTGGTTCCATATTTATAAATATATAAATATTTATATATAAATATATATTACATTGTATATATGTATATATACAATGTAATACTACGCATCTCTAAGATGATGAAACTATGCAGTTTGCTGCATGGAACTGGAAGATACTGTGTTGAATGAAGACAAAGGAAAAAGGACAACCAGGAAAATGTTACTTATATATGGTAGAGTAAATGGATGAGGAAGTGCAATGGTTTAAAGGGGTAGTGGGCAACCTATATCACCCTTGGCCTCAGAGTATAGGGAGAAGAAATGAAATAGATAAGAAGCAATGGGGGAAGGGGACAAGGGGACGTATGCACATTGGTGATGTTAAGGAATGATAGAGCTAAATATCCAAACCAAAGAGCTAACAACACTGCAATCACGAGACCCAAACCTTAACAAGCAAATTTAGAAGGTGCCTGTAAAGATGGCAGACTGGGATTGGGGCAGGGAGGTAGGAGAGGGAACCTGGGAACACTGGTGTTGGGAAGTTAACAGTAGTGGTGGGATTAGTGAAGAAACATTATATGTCAAAACCCCAACTATGAATAACTTTGTAATTCACAGTGATTTAATGAAACATTTTGGTAAAAATTACATGAATTGAGGGACAAGTTCAGTGGTAAAACATAGGACTTACATAGCCCTGGCTCTGCTCTCCACACAAAATTTCAGATAAAATTTCAAAATACCTTTTAAAAAAACATAAAATACAAATATTAAAAAGAAAGGACATGAGTTATCTCTAATAAATTATTTTATAGAACCCAATTTAAATGCTATAGATTTTATAGAACTCGATAGTGAAATGATCCAATCCTAGTCTTTTGTTTTAGGGAAGAATTTTACTTACTCTTTAAGTTTCTTTGCTTGTAATTGATGGTTCTCTATTTTATCTTGATTCTGTCTTGGTAGACTGTAGGATTCTGAGAAATTGTCCATTTCTTCTCTTTTCTTCAACTTGAGGGAAAAAGTTGTTCGTCATGGTTTCTTTTGATCTACGTAGGCTTCAGTGTCATAATTTCTTCTTTTCAATTCTTAAAGGGTTTTTTCTCTTTTTTTTGTTTTTTTTTAACTTTTTATTAAATCACCATGTGAAAAGTTACAAAGTTCTCAGGTTTATATGTCAGTTATACAATATTCAAACACCCATCCCTTCACCAGTGCCCATATTCCACCACCAGAAACCCCAGTATACCCCCGCCCCCACCCCCTACCCCCTACTGTATAACTAATGAATTTCACTTCATTTTTTCTTTACCTTGATTACATTCCATAATTCAACACAAAACTCACTATAGTTGTTGGAGTTTCCACCCAAGAGAGACAGACCTACTACATTTGATAATGTTTTTCATTGCTTGAAATGAAGAGATATGTAGCCCCACTGCTACAAGTACATAACTCTCTCTCGATTTTTTTTTCCTTTTTCCTTTTTTTTTTTTCCTTTTTCCCCCTCATCCCCCTTCCCGCGCCTCATAGTATGGTGTACGCCATGCCGCGTCGGCCAGCGTGGGGCTTTTGCTTAGTTCACAGTCCAGAGAGGTGGCTGCTACATTAAAAACCTTCAATATTTCAAGAAAAACTTACTGTTATTATTTGGAGTTCCCCCCCCCAAGTCAGACCTGTTCAAAAAGAACCGTTTCACATTGCTGACAATTATAAATGTTAAGTCGCGCGGACGCTGCCTCGTCCGCACGGTTTTGGATTTCTGTATAAAGTCCAGGGAAAATTCTGCCAGAAATTACATAGCCCAGCTCACAGTCCCAGTGCATTGCTGTAAGAAGTCTCTGAATTCAAAGTCTTCAGGCCTTCAGGCGCAGAGGGTCCGATTTGCGCTCAGCGGCTCTGGATTTATCTGGGCCGAGGGTGTGCCGGTTACGCCCCCTTCCCATGAGATCCTGGGAGCCCCAAAAGTAAAAACCGAATACCTCTGGGTTTTGGAGTCATAGAAGATGGCGCCTGCCACGTGGTTGCCGCCAGCCCGCCACTTTCCATGCAGGAAGACAGGGTGGGGAGGAAAAAAAAATCCACCCTCGGCAGCACAGAGTTGTAGCCCAGTTCGCAGTCCCAGTGCATTGCTATCGGATGCTGCGCTGGATGCTTGAATGAAAGGGTTTTTTCTTTTTCTTTGAGGCCAATTAAGATTTTGTCAAACTTATTTTACTCTTTCAAATAACAAGTTAATGACTCTTCTGATTTTGTCTTTTTGAGTTCTATTTCATTTATTCATACTATAATTTTTATTATTTTCTTGCTTCTACTGAATTTTTTTTTCTGTTAGAGTTCCTTAGGTATGAGGAAAGGTTATTTTATTTCACACTTTTCTTGTCTCCTGATGTAAAACAATATTGGTATAAACAACTTTCTTAGTACTGCTTGTGTTGTGTCCCTACATTCTGATGATTTACTTCAACATTCTTACTTATCTTCAGGAAGTGTTTTATTTTCTTTTTGATTTCTGTGTTGATCCAAGATTTACTCAGTGGCATGTTGTTTTATGTTTGAATTTTTTCTAGCTTTATTTTTATGGTTGAATTCTAGTTTTATAGCATTGTGTTATGAAAAAAATACCTGATAAGATTTCATTTTTATGACTTTACTGACACTTGCATTTCAGTGGTCCATTCTAGAGAATGTTCTTCCTCTTAAAAGAATGGGGGAAGGGGGGAAGAGCTGTGTAAAGACATAAGAAGTCCATTTGGTCCAGTTCCTCATTTAAGTGTGTTGCTTCCTTCTTGGTGTTCTGGCTGGTTGATCAGCCCATTAATGAGAGTGGGATATTAAATTCCTGTGCTACTGTTGTGTTGCTCTTGATGTCCTCTTCTGGTCTATTAAGAATTACTTTATATAACTTGATGCTCTTAATACTAACTCTATATGTTAGTATTAAGATCTCTTGATGGACTGATCTTTTAATTATTATTTAATGCCTATGCCTGTCTCTTTTTACCACATTTTAATTTTAAAATGGTTTTATATGATGTTAGTATGGCTGTACCTACCTTTTTATCCATTTTAGGTATCCATTTGCCTGTGTGTTTTCCAAACTCTTTGAGTCTCTTATACAGATACATAAGAGATTGTAGCATAAGATATAATATTGTACCATAATAGATAAGGTTCTAAATAAGACCAAATAAATAAGACTAATTTAGTTTGACTTGAAGGAGTGCACTGAATAATCAGTAAATAAAATTTGACCATTCCATTATCAAAGCAAGTAATAAAAAAAATTATTAGGTATTATTTAATATAATTTTAGTATAGCTTACTTAACTTATGAGCTTCCGGTGACAATAAAAATATTGTTTCTTTGGTAAAAAGCAGTAATTGAAGATCTCATAAACTCAAGAACCTCTGAAATAGTCACATAAAAATCATTTCCAGGTATGGCATTATGAAAACCTGAAAACTAATGGTAAAAAACTTAAAACTTAAATCTAAAAGCAACCATATGTAAATAAATGAAAAATTACCTCTAAAAATGCATTGGAAACTATAGAGGCCAGAAGATGTGGAAGAATACCTTTAAACTAATAAAAGGAAAATAAGAACCCAGAATCTATATCCATAAAATGTCAAGTCTAGAGGCCTAATCAACCATATTAAAAGTTATGTTAAATATAAATGAAACAAAACCCCAATTAAAACAAGATAAAATTACTTTAAATAAATATTCAGGACAAATTTAATTGTCCTTAGATGATATATTTGAAATATGGAGGCAGTTTTCTATAGGTCAAAAGTAAAAGGGGGTAAAAGGATATGTTATGCAGTGCCAAGCATAGTACAGTTGGAGATAATATTAAGCAAATGAAACTTCATAGCTAGAAATATCACCTGGATTCAGTCATTTAATTAAGATAAAGAATCAATTCCTTATTTGCATGTAACAATCCTGAATGTGCATGTATTTATTAAGAACATTTCAAAATAAATAAAGGAAATATTGAGGAAACTTAAAGTAGAAATATAAAGTATAAAGACGCATAATTATTCTTGGGAATTTCAATACTTCTTTCTTGAGAATGTATTGAACAAGCAGACATAAAATCAACAAGAACATGGAAGAAAATCAATAACATGGAATAATTGAACAGCATTATCAACCAATTTGACCTAATTAACATTTATGGAAAATTCCACTCAACAACAACTGAAACTACATAGTTTTAAACTGTGTATGGAACACTTACATATGTTGGCCATATACTAGGCATAAAACAACCAATTGAAAAGAATTGTAAAGAATATGTGAGCACAGTGAAGAATTTTTTTTTAATTATTTTTGGCTTTGGGGTCACACCCAGCATATTTCTAGCTATTAAGTTTCAGGGGTTACTCCTGGCCCCCACTAGGGAATTATTCCTAGAAATACTTGGGGGACCATATGTAATACTAGAGATTGAATCCGGTGGGCTGTGTACAACGCATCCTGCTGTACTATCATTTTAGCCCCTGAAGAATGTTTTCTAACCACACTTAAAATAAAATCAATAATAGAAAGATATTTAAAAATTCCACAAATACTTGGAAATTACATACTTCTGATAATATGGTCAAAGATTTCTGTATAAAGTCCAGGGAAATTTCTGCCAGAAATTGCATAGGCCAGCTCACAGTCCCAGTGCATTCCTGTAAGTAGTCTCTGGAATCAAAGTATTTAGGCGCAGAGGGTTCATTTCACTCTCAGCAGCTCCAAATTTATCTGGGCCGAGGGCGTGCTGGTTACACCCACTTCCCATGATTCCCTAGGAGCCCCAAGTGTAAAAATCGTATACCTCTGGGTTAGAAGTCTTAGAAGATGGCTCCTGCCATGTGGATGCTGTTGCCGCCGCCATTTTCCTGGACTTTATACAGAAATCCAAAACCGCGCGGACGAGGCAGCGTCCACGCAACTTAACATCTATAATTGTCAGCAATGTGAAATGGTTCCTTTTTAACAGGTCAGACTTGGGGAGAGAATTTCCAAATAATAACAGTGAGTTTTTGTTGAAATATTGAAGGTTATTAAAGTAGCAGCCACTTCTCTGGACTGTGAACTAAGCAACAGCCCCACGCCGGCTGAGAAGAGGAAATATCCCTCTTTCCTGGTTGTTTCCCATTTTCAGGGAGAAACGCAGCGTGGCGTCTGCCATACTATGAGGCGCAGGAAAAAAAAGAGTTATGTACTTGGAGCAGTGGGGCTACATATCTCTTCATTCTCAGCAATGGAAAACTAATTATCAAATGCTTCCTTGGTAGTAGGGCTGTCTTTCTTGGGGGGAAACTCCAACAACAATAGTGAGTTTTGTGTTGAAATATGGAACGTAATCAAGGTAAAGAGAAAATGAAGTGAAGTTCATCAGTTATACAGTTGGGGGGGCGAGGGCGGGGGGTATACTGGGTTTTTTTGTGGTGGAATATGGGCACTGGTGAAGGGATGGGTGTTTGAATATTGTATAACTGAGACATAAACCTGAGAACTTTGTAACTTTCCACATGGTGATTCAATAAAAATTTAAAAAAATATATGGTCAAAGATTACTTAAGAGACTTTAGAAAATAGGTGAAACAGAATTGTCAAGTTCCTTGCAAGATTATCCATGGAATCGACCATTTGAGGGACCTGAAGTTGAAAGTTTTATTTGGATAGAAATAGATGTTCCTTAAGGGAATAGATTACAGGGATGGGGTAAAAAGCTCAAATGAGGTCATGGAAATGATTGGGGTTGATCAGCAGTGCACTAGTGCAGACAGTATTTCTATTCCCTAATTAGCACCTAGCTTGATTTTAGCTGGTAGATCCTTGATGACACAAGGATTTTTCTGATTTTTCTGACTATTAATATAATGAAGTCAGCTTTATTATTTTCTATACTAACTTGGCTGCGAAATTATTTATTTGAGTGTACTGAAGAACTCTTTCTTCAACCACCAGCCTTTATATTCTAATGTCTTATTTCTTTCTTTCAAAGTGTTTTCTACTCTGTTCCTAACCTTTCACTTTCTAAATCCTTGGTATTTTTTTCTTCATGTCTAGTATTAGCTTCTGAACCTTTCATCCCAAAATATCGAAGAGATGACCATTGGTGCTTTAGGGCAGCAATAGCAGCATGACATCACCTATTGTCCTTCTACTTAAGATAAATAAAGGAAAACTTCCATTCAAGATTGATTTCTAAAATGGAAGCACATTCATTTCACACATGTACCAATATGTGCAGTTTAGGTTGTTAATAAAATATTTGGTACTAGAAATCATCAATTCCTTTTAATCTGTTAATATGTTAAAACTAAAAGTAATTGTTTATAATTTTAAAAGAAGTCATTGATTTTTTATTATAAAGAGTGAAAAGCTTGTGTTCAAAAAATTTTTGGACAAAAATTGATACCGGAATTTTAGCATAGTTTGAAATTTACTTTCTATAAGCACTACATTTTTCAAGTACAGGGGCCATGTCAGTGGTGTGGAGGAAAGGAGTTTTTCAAAGACGGAACTCTAAGTTTGAAAATTAGTGATTAATGGAGCATATCCAGTAGGTATTTTTCATACAACTTAGCATCATCATTATATAATGATGCCGCTTTGATATGAGATTAACTCAGGCACATTATTTTTCATCCCAATATATTGAGATCATAGAACAATGAACAGAGCAGTTATAATAAGAGGAAGATATTAGGATAAAGAACATACAAAAAAGATAAAATTTGAGGTAGCCTTATTATTCAGATGTGGTGTTGTCTATCACAGATAAAGAGAAAAGTATGAAGATGAAGAAATGATGCATAAAAATCTTAATGTGGGAACGGGGTACTACAGTTAAAATAAGTCTCTTAAATTTTTTTAACATAAAATTTATATTAAATGAGATTTTTTAAATATACACATCGCTGCCTCTCTTGCCTCTCTTACTTCAATCTAAAACTACCTAAGTTTTATCCTGAACTCCTATTCTTGAAATCATATACACATATTATTGGAAGGAAATAATCTCAGTGTTAGTAAAACCTTAATATGGAAACTTTTCTCAGTATTTTCCCTGTGTCATACCCCTCACATGGTAAAGGAATTATTTTCAAACTAGTTCTTTAAAATGCACTCAAATTTAGGCATATATAAGAAATAAACTTCCCTTACTTTTCCATGCAGATTTCTGTTTTGTGCAGATGTGGTCTGTGGATTTGTAACACTCTTGTCTGGTAGGAGAGAAGGACCTAATGTCTGATTTAGACCTTCAGTAACAGCTCTAGAGAAACCTGAAGGACCAGTGCAAAGATTAGAACCAGAAAGTTACTCATCTTTGACCTAATACCTCATCCACCATGGTTTTTTCCCCCCTAATATTTAATTAAGAATCCATCTAGATTCTCTTCAAATTGAACCTAGAAAAAAAAAAGGTCATAGACCCACACAATCTGGGATTCATAGAAAGGAAATATGAGAAGGACACTCTCATAACTTTATGGAATTTTAGACCTCTGTGTACCTTAACTGAGCATGAACCTGCTTCATTTATTGTCACGAGTCCCCATCTTTGTCAGGCATCTGTCCTTTCACAGTGTACACTTCATTCTCTGCTACACGTTGAAGATGACTTCTTCGCTATAACAAATCTGCTTCCTGGAAGTCTCTAAGTTTGCCATTACCTGAAATAATTATTCTATTTCAGCACAGCCCCAGTAAATGTGTTGATAGACATATCATAGATTATAAACACATCTATTGAAATGCTAACCATGGTTGCAAAGCAGATTATCTTATTTAAAGACACTGGTTTAAAATTTAGACATTTAATTTAATTATCTTTTCCCAGAAGTATATAAGGAAATCAGAAACCTAGTGTGAATAACATTATCTTTACAGAAATGAAAACTTGCAAGAGCATTTTTTTGCTACAAACTCAATAATTTTAGTATAATCACTGACTATGTTTTTGTTTTACAAAACCAGTATGATTTGGAAAAAGAATAAAATTGCTTTTAAAGTACAAAAATAATTATGAACCACTTGAAACGTAATGTCTGTGTTTTATTTCTCATCAGAATTCATTAGTGTGTAACATCAATAATTTAGCCCATCATTTGCCAACACTGACTTGGCTCAGTAGTTCAATCATGTAACCCTGTAAACTCACTTTCCATTAAAATGAATGTTGCTGACAAAGGATAACTAAAGAGATACTTCATTTATTAACTAAAGAGGTACTTCATTTATCAACATTTTTAAATTAGGAGTTTGGGGCCATAGAAGCTTAGCTGGATGATTTATTTGAAGGATCTTTATATGAGACCTAAAGACTTGTTCCAAATCGTATGGTGTTACCCACAAAGATAATCGGATTTTATTTGTATAATATGTGACTCAGGGCTCTCCCTTCAGAGGAAAACATAGCTACCTGCAGAGAATAAAATAACCTATCAGGGTGAAATCCTGACTGCTTAGTGCAAAATTATGAAATATTCAATATTTTCCTATTTGCTAATTTGCTTTATTTGGGGAATATTTTGTATAAGACCTACAATATAATACTCAATAATCTAATCATCTAATGCCCTTAAAGTTGACTCAAAGGCATTAAGCAAATAGGCTAATGTTAGTGATGAGTGTAAGGCTCTATAACAAATTGTACTTCTGTATATTCACATGTCTCATTACCTGTTCCTGACCTATATCTTAAGATATATAGGTCAGGATTCACATCAAATACCCATTGATGTGGCTAATACACTTTTGAACAAGAGTTTCATTTTCCAGAGTTGATTCTACATACTGCTTAGGTTAACATCATACCATTTTGAATGTAAAAAGCAAACAAACAGATAAACATATGAAAACATCTGCAGTGCATTGATCAAGGCTTGGATCAGACATCCTGGCTATGCCCTAATTTTCATCTTATAGGCCTTTAAACATAATTTCTAGTAGATGCTGTAAGACTGCCTTATCAGATTTTCCCTTGCTTCTTTTGTAATAAATTAAACGTATATGTCTTATTAAAACCTTTTCTACAAAACTAGAAAATTTTCTGCATTTAGCCTCTAAGGGAAGTGCTGCCAGCTGGCATTTTTCCCTGTTCAGGATCTAACAGTTCTCTCCCAGCTGATTCACTCATAAGTCAAAATCCAGGTTTGATGCTAGATTATAAAACATTATCTTTGCTATGTAAACTCTTTTTCTTATCTCATCTGTTCCCTCCACTCTTAGCATTTTACTCTTTAGAAATACTTACCCCAACAATAGAAATGATCCTGTAAATTTTCTTATTCCCTCCTTTATCTTCTCTTTACCATATGAAATTGTGATATTTTTTCCATATAACAGATAAGAAAAACAGGGTGGTGGAGTGATAGAATAGTGTGTAGGGCTCTTGCCTTGCATGTGGCTGACCTAGGCCCAATTCCCAGCATCCCAGATGGTCTCCCAAGCACCAGCAGGAGTAATTCCTGAGTGCAGAGCCAGGAGTAACACCTGAGCACTAACTGATGTGGCCCACAAACAACAAATCCCCCAAGTATAGAAAAGACAAAAAAAGACTCTTCAAAACCTCATGAGTATGGATTTCCTTATACTGCAAAGGTAAAATCTTCCTGTAAAGAACAGGGGAAGCTATATCAACAGACAACATCTCGCGATAGCTCAGGTTTCTAAAGTCTTTATATTTTCAATTTGAGTTTATTTTATTGCGACTATAATCATGACTGTCAGTTTTATATCCCATACCATCTGACTCTCAATCCATACCTTACCAGACATGCTGCTACCGAATTTCACTGGAGATGAGGGAAGGAGGAACCCAGAGAGAGGAGGAAGTCTATTCTAAAAATCAAATGAAAGTCAAACAGAAGAGCAAACTGGATATAGCTGATAGTGAGCAATCACTTAGAGAGAACGGTAGATCCAAAGAGATAGTGAAGTGGCTTAGAGCACATAACTTACAAGCATGTGCTCATGAGTTTAAATCCCCAGAACCACCACATGAGTCAGTATGATCCTGTCAGTTCTCTGACCTTGGGACCTGGTAGTTCCGCTGGTTTGTCTGTGGTCCACAGAACTACAGGCACTTTCTGACCACACTATAGTGGAAACTATAAGCCACCCACAAAAGTGAGGGCCCTGCCCCCAGCCAGCACTGCAGCAAGCACGGTGCAAGTGCCAAGTCCAGGAAGTGCAACCCCTGGCAAGTCCCTTTGAAATCTGCAGCAACTGCTGCCAGCACTCAGACCTGAATTTGCATGGGCAGCACCAGTGCAGACTGCAGTTCACAGCGAATACATCAGCAAGCACCATAGTCAAAGGAGGGTGAACCCTACTGCTGCCCGTGCAAGCACCACAAGCTGGGACCCCTTGCCAGTTAGTGCCACAACTGAAACATATGTGAGCACCATGACCAGGGTCATGTGCAGCTCTGGTCATCACAGCAACATCAACAAGTAAAATCAAGAATGGGGAGAGAATTAAAATTAGCTAATTGATCAGTTGTTTAGTTAAGCAGCTATCATATGTACAAGTAGAATCTAGGCAAGATTTTTACTGCAGTGTTTGGGAAATAGAGCAAGAAGCTACAATAAAAAATTTAGATATATGAGGATAAGATTCTGTCTTAGAGTTGCAGTACAAATAGAGAGGGGTAAGTGATGGATATTTTAGAAGCATTGTCTTATTAAATTATTAGGCGGACTTATTGTAGTGGACTTAGGCAAAATGCAAAGAGAACAGCTTTAACTGAAATACTGATCTAGAAATGCTCTGATATGTTTTATACTCAGATTGTGAAGCTATCAGAATTGATGAATCTTGAATAAAAATAAATAATTAAAAGAAAATCAGAGGAGTAAAGGTGTACCTTAGCATATTTTCAATTTCTGCTGTAAAGAAACAATGGCATTCCAAAAAATAGGTAAATATCTGTCATATTATAATGAAATGGGATTGGCTATAATTAACCAATAGCAAGGGACACACAGGCTGTATTGGAAAGAAAATGGGTTGCGTATCAATAAAGTCTGAAGTTATATTTGTTTCTATAACACCTATATTTTAGCGGCTGGATAAGGTATTTTCCTTGCACACAACTGACACAGATTTGATCATTGGCACCACATATTGTTTCCAGAGCCTTACTGAAAGTTATCCCTGAGCACAGCTGACTGTGGCCCAAAAGCCAAAAGAGGAAAAAAAAAGAAGTTACGTGATCCAAGCTATAATAAAAAAATTTTTTAATGATTTTGCTGAAGAGAGGTGGGTGTTTGTTGGGAGGGAATCTTGAGGCATTGATGGAGAGATGCTGAAACTGGTGGTAGGTTTGGATTTGAAATATTGTATTCCTGAAACGCTATTTCTAACCACAATGCAAAAGAAAAAGAAGAAAGAAAGAAAGAAAGAAGAAAGAAAGAAGAAAGAAAAGAAAGAAAGAAAGAAAGAAAGAAAGAAAGAAAGAAAGAAAGAAAGAGAGAAGACGAGAGAAAGAGAGAGAAAGAGAGAAGAGAGAGAAAGAAAGAAAGAAAGAAGAAAGAAAGAAAGAAAGAAAGATAAGAAAGAAAAAGAAAGAAAGAAAGAAAGAAAGAAAGAAAGAAAGAAAGAAAGAAAGAAAGAAAGAAAGAAAGAAGAAAAGAGAGAAAGAGAGAAAGAGAAGAGAGAAAGAGAGAGGAAGGAAGGAAGGAAGGAAGGAAGGAAGGAAGGAAGGAAGGAAGGAAGGAAGGAAGGAAGGAAGGAAGGAAGGAAGGAAGGAAGGAAGGAAGGAAGGGAAGGAAGGAAGGAAAGGAAGGAAGGAAGGAAGGAAGGAAGGAAGGAAGGAAGGAAGGAAGGAAGGAAGGAAGGAAGGAAGGAAGGAAGGAAGGAAGGAAAGGAAGGAAGGAAGGAAGGAAGGAAGGAAGGAAGGAAGGAAGGAAGGAAGGAAGGAAGGAAGGAAGGGAAGGAAGGAAGAAAGAAAGAAATAGAGAAAGAGAGAAAGAAAAAGGAAAGAAACATTAACACCACCTCTTCAAGAAAAGCACGTTACATGTTAACAAAACTAGGAAACTTTTAGAAAGATCCCATAGTATCTTTAGATTATCCCACAGAACAGAATAATTTCAGTAGTGTCTTTTTGTTGTTTGTTTGAGGGTCCACACCTGGTGATGCTTAAAGCCTACTCCTAGCTCTGCACTCAGGGATCACTCCTGACTGGCTTGCGGGAGCATACAGGGTGCTGGGATCAGATCCGGGCCTGATAGGCAAGCAAAGCAAGTGTTCTACCCACTGTATTGTTGCTGTGACCCTAATTTCAGTTATCATATAATAGTATATTGCCTTCAAAACTAGGTTGATATAGCTAGCAATAATTAGACATTAAATATTATAGTTACAAATATGTAAGTAGCACTGCACTGTAGAACTGTCATCCAGTTGTTCATTGATTCTCTCGAGCGGGCACCAGTAATGTCTCCACTGTGAGACTTGTTACTGTTTTTGGCATATCGAATACACCACGGGTAGCTTGCCAGGCTCTGCCATGTGGGCGAAATACTCTTGGTAGCTTGCCAGGCTCTCCGAGAGGGACAGAAGAACCAAACCCGGGTTGGCTGCGTGCAAGGCAAATGCCCTACCTGCCGTGCTTATCGTTCCAGCTCTTACAATTTATTTTCTCACAAATATGTAAGTAACAAAATAAAATAAATGTAAATATCCACATTTTTAATTTATTTAAAAATAATTATATAAGTATGCCTATAAATAATTATTATCATTAATATATTTATAATTATGTTGTTTATAATTTACATATTTATATTTTATATAAATATAAAAAAATTGGTGATATCTAAACCTCTGTTGGCAACTGATTCTCACCTCAAACCCAAGGCAAAACAACAATGGTCAGAGAGCCCAAGACTTGCTAATGTCATTTCAATCAGTCTCTGGAATTCTGGGAAGCAGGCGTTTCTCCTTTATTTTGTTGCTGTTTAGGTGACACCAGGATTTATTTATTTATTTATTTATTTATTTATTTAAATTTTTTGTTTTGTAAGTTAGTTCATCATACCTCTTGGAGAGCCTGGCAAGCTACCGAGAGTATCCTGCCTGCACGGCAGAGCCTGGCAAGCTACCTGTGGCATATTCGATATGCCAAAAATAGTAACAATAAGTCTCTCAATGAGAGATGTTACTGGTGCCCGCTCGAACAAATCGGTGAGCAACGGGATGACAGTGACAGTGAATTTTAAAAAGCTTAACATTAGAAGCATAAACATCCCTAGTAGAAGCAATGAAAATTTTTAGTGAAACACAACTCAATTTATAGAATGCTATGATGCAATGTTTCTTCATTACAAAGTAAAAATCTATAAAAAAAGTCTTTGCTTTAATTTACTAAAAACAAATTTAGTAATTAAAAACAACAAAGCACAGTAAATCATTTTATTAACAGATTGTTTTAAGTTTTTTTCCAAAACTAAAGAGCCATTTTGCCAATAATTCATAAAATAATTCTTGTCAACAAAATCATTTTTATTGCCACAGTTGATACTTTTAATATCTAACCCGTGTTTCCACCAATGTAACTATGCATACTTCTTTAAAAATTTGAACCTTTTTAAAATGAATTTTACTATATTTGTAATAATCTCTGTACTGCTAAGAAAGCTAAGAAATATGGATATTATTAGTTTCTAGCATATATAAATTTAGTTATTTGTAAAAAAAAAATCTATCAAACTTCAAAACTATTTTTGGTTAGCGAGGTCTCTTCAAAGAAGTTCTAAGTTGTAGTTAAATATTTTGTGTATTGAGTGCATATTCTATTTCTTTTAATGATACAAAAAGTAAAAAATAGTTAAATTCAAGTTTTCCAGGCAATTTGTACCTAGAATATTTTTCTATAGATTTTTATTAGCTTTTAAATATG
The DNA here is from genome assembly GCF_027595985.1 of Sorex araneus. Lineage (NCBI taxonomy): Eukaryota > Metazoa > Chordata > Mammalia > Eulipotyphla > Soricidae > Sorex > Sorex araneus. The sequence goes on along the minus strand of NC_073303.1, from coordinate 343,523,556 downwards.
TCTCTTCATAAATTAATATATTTACTTTATAATAACCAAATACATATGACATACTACCACAGGTTAGCTCTGTGATTTTCTTCAAGTGGCACCAATTATTTTTGTAGCATGATATGAAACATTGCTTAATTAAAAGGACTTTCCTAGTTTCTTCCGATGTCAATGCAGTGTGATAACTTGTGCTATATATATTAAACTGTAACATACTAAAAATATTCGCAAAAAGATTCTAACAAAATTCTCTAAACAGACAGTATTTTCTTTTTATTAGAAGGATCTTTAAGTTTGGGGCTGGAGTGATAGCACAGTGGGTAGGGTGTTTGCCTTGCACGCAGCCGACCCGGGTTCGATTCTCAGCATCCCATATGGTCCCCTGAACACCACCAGGTGTGACTCCTGAGTGCAGAGCCAGGAGTAACCCCTGTGCATCACCAGGTGTGACCCAAAAACAGCAAAAAAAAAAAAATCTTCAAGTTTAACTTATATAAGTCATGCAAAAAGAAAAAAGAGTGCATATACAAAATTCCCATAATTTAGTCACTGTATTGCTTTTCTGTATAAAATAATAAAGGGCAGAGAAAGGCAATGGAACAATATGGTAGAGAACTAAAGCCAGTTTGGTAGCAGTAGCTAAGAGATAGTTTGAGAACAAAGCTAATTCTGTTGAGTACTGTTGCTGCAATTATGTAATTTGCTACCATTCACCTTCTTGTAATCCCTTAATAATTTTTGTTGCCATAAATAAAATCTTAATTGTGGAAATTAGGGAAAGGAAATAAGTTCATGACTGTGTTGACAGAATGAGATACAGAGATTGTACATTCAGGATTATGAAATGAGCCTATTCAGTATATTATAGCTAGAGAAGAAAATGAGAACATAAGTACACCAGCAATTCATAGCAATTTGGGAAAAGGCATGAGACAAATCATAGGTTAATTTTCACCAATGTATGTACCAAATTTCTATGAACCCCTACAAACAAAAAATCATATAGAAACTATGTATAAGAAATTTATCCAGATTGAATGTAAAATCATGTATAAATTACATGAGACCACCATGATGAGCAATTTAGAAGAAAGTGAAAAATGGTGACATATTTTCATGATTCAATGATGATTGGAGGGATTGCTCAGAATGGGAGATGTGTGCTGAAAGTTTAAAGAACCTAACATGATGGCTTCCCAATATCTGTATTTCAAACCATGATGCTCAAAGTAGAGAGGGAGTAAGAAGGAAATTGTCTTCCACGTAGGCAGGGGTCGAGGAGTGGAGGTGATGGGAGAAATACTGGGGATATTTGTGGTGGAAAATGTAGAATGGTGAATGCATGGGTGTTGGATATTGTATTACTGAAACTCAATTATGAAAGCTTTGTAAGTGTTGCTCATGGTAATTAAATTAAAAAAATTTATGTGTAAAAGGAATGTATGATATTCCAACTATTTACTTACTTTGAGAGATTGGCAATTCCAAGGGCATCAGACTTATTACCTCCTTTCTTTTTCTTTTTTTAAATTTATTCTTTTATTTAATCACCATGTAGAAAGTTACAAAGCTTTCAGGTTTAAGTCCCAGTTATACAATGCTCGAACACCCATCCCTTCACCAGTGCAAAATTCCACCACCAAGAATCACAGTATACCTCCTCCCACCCCCCTCCCTTCCCAGCCCCCTGCCCTGCCTCATAACTGATAAATTTCACTTTACTTTCACTTTACTTTGATTACATTCAACATTTCAACAAAAGAACCTCACTATTATTATTTGGAGTTTCTCCCCCCTAAAGTCGGACCTGCTGAAAAGGAAGCATTTGATAATTTGTTTTCCATTGCTGAGAATGAAGAAATATGAGGTCAAGCAGCCATACTAGCAGCTGCATGGTTTTGGATTTCTGTATTTTAGTAACTAAGTCCGGAGAAATATCTGCCAGAAATTGCATCATTGCAAGCTTGTACCTCTCAGATACTTTGTATTCCACATATGAGTGCAACCTTTCTATGTCTGTCTCTTTCTTTCTGACTCATTTCACTCAACATGACACTCTCCATGTTGATCCACTTATATGCAAATTTCATGACTTCATGTTTTCTGACAGCTACATAGTATTCCATTGTGTAGATGTAACAGAATTTCTTTAACCAGTCATCTGTTTTGGGGCACTCTGGTTTTTTCCAGATTGTGGCTATTGCAAACAGTGCTGCAATGAACATAGAAATGTATATGTCATTTCTACTATACCTTTTTGCCTCTCTGGGATATATTCCCAGGAGTGGTATTTGCTGGGTCAAATGGAAGTTCAATTTCTAACTTTTTGAGAATCGTCCATATTGTTTTCGAAAAGGGCTGAACCAGTCAGCATTCCCGCCAGCAGTGAAGGAAAGTCCCTTTCTCCCCACATCCACACAAACACTGATCACTTTTGTTTTTTGGGATGTGGGTCACTCTGTGTGATGTGAGATGATATCTCATTGCTGTTTTGATCTGCATCTCCCTGATGATTAGTGATGTTGAACATTTTCTCATGTGCCTCTCAGCCATTCGGATTTCTTCTTTTGGAAAGTTTCTGTTCATTTCATCACCCCATTTTTTGATCGGGTTGGCAGTTTTCTTCTTGTGGAGTTCAACTAATGCATTGCATATCCTTGATATCAACCCTTTATCGGATGGGTACTGCGTAAATATCCTTTCCCATTCTGTAGATTGTCTTTGTTATTTTGGTCACTGTTTCTTTTGAGGTGCAGAAGCTTCCTAGTTTGAGATAGTCCCATTTATTTATCTCTGTTTCACTTGGTTGGCCAGTGGCCTGTCAGCTTTTAAGATATCGTTGGCCTCAATGTCATGGAGGGTTTTGCCAACCTTGTCTTCAACATACCTTGGGGATTCTGGTCTGATGTTGAGGTCTTTAATCCATTTTGATCTGACTTTTGTACATGGTGATAGATGGAGGTCTAAGCCCATTTTTTTGCATGTAGCTGTCCAGTTTTGCCAGCACAGTTTGTTAAACATGCTTTCCTTGCACCACTTCACATTTCTTGCTCCCTTATCAAAGATTAGATGATCATATATTTGGGGGTGTGTGTCAGAGTATTCAACCCTGTTCCATTGGTCTGCAGCTCTGCCTTTGTTTCAGTACCATGCTGTTTTAATTACTACCACTTTGTAGTAGAGTTGGAAGTTGGGGAGGTTGATTCCTCCCATTTTCTTTTTCCCAAGAATTGCTTTAGCAATTTCAGGAGTGCTTGCTCCATTTCTTTGAAGAATGTCAAGGGTCAAGGGTTTTCCCTATAGGGATCGCATTGAATTTGTACAATGCTTTGGGGAGTATTGCCATTTTGACAATATTAATTCTTCCAATTCATGAGCAGGGGATGTCTTTCCATTTCCTCGTGTCTTCTTTTATTTCCTGAAGTAGCGTTTTGTAGTTTTCATTATACAAGTCCTTTACCTCCTTAGTTAAGCTGATTCCGAATTACCTCCTTTCTTTTGGCCAAAAAGACAAGACTTTCATATACTCTGTGCTTCTAATAAGGATCACCTTCAAATAGTGTCTTCATCCTTCTCAAGGTACCATGATTACTGACTTCTTCTATGAACACCTTATAATAGACATCTATAAGGTAAACACTAAAACCTGGAAAACTATAATGAGCAAATACATATTGGATACTTACAAAAGACCAAGCTCTAGACCAGATTCTAAGATACAGAGATACAGTTCTAATCTTCAGGGATCATATAATTAATAAATAATTTGAGAATTTAAATGCAGATTTTTTTCTGGAAAGGAGCAACTGGGTAGATTTTTCAGACAAAACATTTAGTAAGAAAATATTTTACTTAAGCTACCTATTAGACTAAAGAGACATGTTCAAGAATATATACAGCATTTTAACCCAACAGTAGCAGATTGCATAAACAACCCAGAAGTACAAAGAATATTCCTCAGGGGCACAAAAGAAGTCCTAAAAATAATGTGATTTGGTCTGGAGAGATAGAATACAGTCAGGGCAATTCCCTTGCATGTGGCCAATCTACGTTCAATTCCAGACACCACGTATGATCCTCCAAACACCACCAGAAGTGGACCCTGAGTGAAAAGCCAGGGGTAATCCTGGCGCATTTTCAAGTGTGGCTCAAAAAAATTAATTTACGTCATATTAAGCATCTTTCCTTCTATAATGGTGTAAAAGTAGATATAGTTTGCAAAATAAAACTAGAAAATTTTCATGTATGTGGAAATTAATCACCATGTTCTGAAAATTCTGTAAGTAAAAGCATAAGTTAAAATATGTACTAAATATTTTGGGATCAGTGAAAGTTGGAACACAACCCACCAAAAATTATGAGATGCAGCCAAAGCAGTCTTTGATGTTTATAAAATAACTGCGTTAAGAACAAAGAAAAATCTCAACCTTACTTTCTACCAAAAGGCAATAGAGGGAAAAAAACCTAAATCTAGAAGAAGGAAGGAACGAACAAATATCAGGCATGAATAAATGAAACAAAATAAAAAGACAATATCAATGAAACGAGATGGTTGTTTTGTTTTGTTCGGGGGCATACCCAGATGTGACAAATGTATTCCTGGCTCTTTGCTCAGGGGTGATCCCTGGAGATGAAAAGCTGCTATTTGAGGTTTTTATTTTTTTGAGGGGAGGGGGATGGCAGACAAGTAATGGTGCTCATGTTTACTCAGGGCTCTGCACTCTGGGATCACTCTCAGCAGGCTGTGGAAACCATATGTTCAAACACGGATTGAACCCGGGTCAGCCTCGTGCAGGGTACTCACTGAACAATGGCTCAAAAACTGGTATTTTGAAAAGATAAACTTACCAGTAAAAAAAGAGGTCTCAGATAAATAAGCTTAGAAATAAAAGAAGAAATGTTACCTAAAATATATAGTATATTTTATATTTTAAATATAAAGTCATATATCCTAAAAAAACAACTATCCATTAAAAAAAAAAACAGAAAACCCAGAAGAAATATATACATTTCTAAGCTTATGACTACCAAGAATAAATCATGAAAAAATGAAAAATTTGAGTTGACAAAAGAAGCAGATTAGGGCGCTGGAGAGATAGCACAGCGGGTAGGGCGTTTGCCTTGCACGCAGCCGACCCGGGTTCGATTCCCAGCATCCCATATGGTCCCCTGAGCACCACCAGGGGTAATTCCTGAGTGCAGAGCCAGGAGTGGCCCCTGTGCATTGCCAAGTGTGACCCAAAAAAAGCAAAAAAAAAGAAGCAGATTAAAAACATTAACAAACATACCAATTTTATTTTTATTTTTAATTGCTTTTTGGTTTTGTTCCACACCTGGCAGTGTCCAGGGCTTATTCCTGGACCTGCACTTGGGGATCACTTCTGGAAGTTCTTGTGGGGCTACATGGAGTGTCAGGGATGGAACCCCAGATGGTCATACACAAGGCAAGCACTTAAAACCTTCTATACTATCTCCCTGCCCCACCAAAAAAACTCAAGAAACTGAATAGACATTGTTTTTTCACTGAAAACATACAAATGGCCAAGTACCTGTATAGTTGCTCCATATCCTAATAACCAAGAAATTGTAAACCAGAACCCAATGACATACCATCTCATTTCTCTTAGAATATCTATTATAGAAAATATAAGAAATAACACATTGAGGAGGTTCTGAAGACACTTGTATACTGTTGATGGGAATGTCAGGTGGTTCAGCTGCTATGATAAACAGTGTGGGGATTACATATAGGGATAAAACATAATCCAGAAATCTTAGTTATGTATTTATAATAAAATAAATTTAAATCATTACCTTTGAGTACTATGTGAATTCTCATGTTCATTAGAGTATTATTCATAGTGCAAAAGTCTAGAAACAATGTAATTAACTGAAGAGTATATGAAGAGAATATGGTACGTGTATAAGAGTGGACTATTTTTATTCATCTTCAAAAACAGGGGGAATCTTATTATCTATAGAAATATGAGTAAAGCTGGAGGACAATTGTGCTCAGTGAAATAAGTTAGAAAGAGAAAGAGAAACACCACATATTATCACCTTGATATGCAACATGACAGAAGTTCTATTCAGAAACAGAACAGGGGCTGGAGTGATAGCACAGCGGGTAGGATATTTGCCTTGCACGCAGCCAACCCGGGTTCGATTCCCAGCATCCCATATGGTCCCCTGAGCACTGCCAGGAGTGAGTTCTGAGTGCAAAGCCAGGAGTAACCCCTGAGCATCGCTGGGTGTGACCCCCCCCAATAAAAGCAGAAACAGAACAAAGTAATGGTGTTTACTAGGAGCTGTCAAGGCACAGTTGGAGAGAGATTGATAAAAGGTCACACGCTGTAATCTATATGAAGAATATCTAGTGGTCTCATCTATAATCACTTGTATGACTTGTAGTCCCGTTGATCTTCGATTTGCTCGAGTGGGTGCCAGTAACATCTCCATTTGTCCCTGTCACGAGCTAGTGCAGCCCAATGATATCTGCTCGCTCCAGGAACATGAAGAGCCTCAAATCGTTCATTCAGGGATTTGACGAAGAAATCTGACCATCTAGTTGGTGGGCGGCCACGAGGTCTTCTGACATCACGTGGAATCCAGTCGGTAACAGCTCTAGTCCAGCGCTCATCTCTGAATCGCATTACATGACCAGCCCATCTGATTTTTGATGCCTTGGCAAACAACACAGCATCCCTGATTTTTAACAGTCAACGGAGGTCAGAACTCTGGATTCCTTCTCTCTGTAGGGAGCCATTTTACCTTACTGATCTTATCCTGTCACTATTTGTTTAATCATTAGCTAACCCCATGCCACACCTAGCAAAGGTTGCCACTCCTAACTGATCTTATCCTATCAGCATTTGTTTATTACGAGCTAAATCTCGTGCCACACCCTGCATTTCTTATCCTATCAGCATTTGTTTATTACGAGCTAAATCTCGTGCCACACCCTGCATTTCTGTTGGGGGTCCTGGCACCACCTCCTCCCAACAGGGAGGTATAAATACTGTAACTGCCATAGAATAAATGCCTTTTCTCCCTCCTCCGGGCTCTGCGTCTGTTCTTTCGGCTGCGCCCTATGAAGGGTTCTCCCTGCTGAACAGAACAAGACCTCCACATCGACTTCCACATCTCTCACCTGAGTGAGACCTGATATTCCCAGCATAGCTCTTTCGATTCCTCTTTGGGATACCCTAATAGCATTCTCATCCTGTTTGCGTAGAGCCCAGGTCTCTGAGGCATATGTTAGTGCAGGAAGAACGCTGGAATATCATCTATAATATGATGATTAATTAATAATTTATTACAGATTGAAAGTTGCTAGGAAAGTAGAACTTAAGTGTTTTGACTAAAATGATTAAATATATGAGACGATAGATGCGTTAACTCTGTTGAGGGAATCCTCTCACAACATATGCATATAACAAATCATCACATTGTACATTTTAAATCTATATTATGATTGTGCTGATTTTATATCAATATTTACAAAAGGGAAAATTTGAATTTTTATCATAATTTCTGTAATAAACGTGTCCTCCATTCAGTCTTGATATTGTTAGTCCTAAATGTCTTGAATTAATATTTTTCAAGACATGTTCATGGAAAGAGATATTTTATTTTAAACATGCTTAAATAATAGCAAAATTCAAAATTGACACAGTGGTTCCATTTCATTGTTAAAGCTAATTCTAGTGATTGTACCTAATTTGTAGCCAAACTTAACCACCTGCCAGGTAAGTTCATCCTCTGTTGTGTTCACTCTCATCAATAATGATTCTTTAAGAGACTCTGACAACTTACAACACTCAAAGCACAGGAGGATCACTGGAAATGGGTTATCTGGGAATTCTAATGATGTAAAGAACAAGGTGGGGCACAACATTATGAGATTTGTGTTGATTTTATTCTAACTTCCAAGTGTGCTCTAGAGCTATTTTATCGATGGCACAGAATGGAGCTACCTTTATGTGCCAGAGAGAGTTTTCCTAAAGCTTAAAAAAAGAGAGAAAGGTAAATCAATCTTAGTATGTGTAAAGAGTGAAAAATCAAAAGAGAAAGTTTAAATGCCATTTAAAGTTGAGCTCAACTTATTATCTAGAATACATAAAATGGATTCGATATCCAGCATCCCATATTGTCCCCCGAGCACTGCCAGAGGTAATTCCTGAGGGTATGAACCTCATGTAAATCCTGTGCATTACCGGGTGTGACCCAAAAAGAAAAAAATATTCAAAACTATATGAAATCAAGTCAAGATGTAGAACAAGAGGTTAAAATTGTCTCTGTGCCAAACATATAAGAACAAAATACAAATGCATAATAGATACAGATTCAGTCTCTCAGTTTCCTAACTGTAAGAATTCTAGAATGCCTGCACCTCAGTTCCAGTCACGTCGTCTGATTAGACTTCTGAAGTGCTTCATAACTTTGTCATTGTGTATCATATTGTGTTGGTACTAAAGCAGAGTTTATATTGAGCTAAAACACGCTATTTTAAATATTTTTGCGACTCAAGGGCCATATGCTATAAAGTAAGTCTTCTGTATAAAACAAAACTTCAACATGTTATGTGATTTATATTATGGTCTGCTCCAATTAAGTCATATCATAGCCACATCAAGTTAAATATCCATTGCTGCCATGGTGATATTAATATGGGCCCATCGATGAGTCCCCACCACGCACAACAGAAAATCTTGCTGTCCAGTAGCCATCATTATCTATTTTCTATCTACCTATCCAATATATCTCTAGCATACTTTCCTCACATTCTGCAATCAAGCAGAATGGAATTCTATCCAGACTCCATGCTTTTAAAATGCAACGCCTTTGTCAAAATTCCCTGCTCTGTGTAGAAGACCTATTGTCACATTCTAAATAACGTTTGGGTCGACTCTAAAAGAGTCTACAATTAACTTCTCCTAGAATACCCATCCCTTACTTTATACTTCTACTCTCAAGCTACAAAAATTTATATCAAGAACTTATTAACAACTCTATGACCTCTTGGGCTTTAACTTAACCCTTATGTACTGCATAAACACGTTAACAGTGGAAAGATATTAGAAATAGAACTAAAATATTGTAAAAATTTATTGTCTTGGATATAAATGATTAATGAGTTGAGTAAAAAAGGAATATTGTAATGAAAGGGAGAAAGCAGTTCAATTGTCATAGATTTTAAAAGCCCCCTAAAGTCACAAATCATTGGTTTACTATATATGTTATACTAAAGAAATCTACAATTGTGGTTTAAATTATATGACTACTAATATATGTAACGTATATACCACCTGGAGCTCCTTCAATATAGTTTACTCTGAAGGGTATTAATTTCCTGAGTCTTCAATGCTAATTTAAATTATTTGTTTGCCTGCTTAAATGTTACCATAAATGACATTAAATGTATTAAAGACCAATTCTTTTTTAAAAATCAATCACAGGGAGCCCATCCGCCCCTTCGCCACCCTCCAGCGCCACCGCGCCTTGTTTGCTCCCACTGGCTGGTTAGTGACCCGAAAGTGGCTGCCATATTCCCCGTCCCCCATCCCAAGGCATGCCAGCCACACGGTAGTAGAGGGCGTGCCTCTAGAAGCGGACGTGGCCTCAGTATAAGTGGGCGTGACTTATTTTGGAGCAGTCTGTCATTCTCAAGGCTGCAGTTATTTCCTCATACCAAACAATTTGTTTTTACATCTCAGTCTTCATCACCTATTTCCCTGAGTAACATCCTACTTATCCAAGAATCAACTCACCAATAGGCTGCTAGTCTATTCCAATTTCTCCAAAGTACCAATGAACAGCTGTACAAGCCCAAGGTAAAGGACCACATTGTCCAAAAGCATCACTTGAGGCCTCACATAAGGAATAGGCAAACATCAGAGAAAGACATGTTTTAGAGAGGGTACATAAGAAGGTGACCACCATTGACCAAGCCCATCCAGAATCCTTTTTCTCAACAAGAGGGAATCAGGATTGTGAACTTGAAGGTCCTTCTTCCATACCACCACAACAACATGAAGAAACAACGAAAATCCACCCCACAAGGAAAGGACGATGAAAGGAGTCCAGAAGCCTCAATAGGAGTTTCCTACAAACTTGAGCTCTCTGATAAAGAATTTAGAGTTGAAATCCTGAAGATGTTCAATGAAATCAATGGAAAGATTGACAAGATATTCGTTAAATTAAAGGAGGACTTGACAGAAACAATACAACAGACAGCCAAGAAAATACGAAAAGAAATGAGAGCAGAAATAAGAAAGCTACAAAAAGAAATGTCACAAATAAGACAGAATCAGTGAGCTTGAAGATGAGCTGCAGGAAGCCTATAGGCAACAACAAACAATGGGGAGAGAACTCAAAATAGCTCGAGGGCAAATCAGAGTCCTAGGGGATGATTTCAAGAGGAACAACATTAGAATCATCGGAGTACCAGAAGGACAGGGAACCAACCCCAATGAAAAAACCACAATCAAAGAAACCATTGCTGAAAAGTTCCCAGAGCTAGAGAATGCAGATATCCAGATTCAAGGAGCCAGAAGGGTGCCAGGTAAAAGAGACCTTAACAGAAAAACTCCAAGACATATCATAGTTAGAATGATGGACGTCATGGATAAAGACACAATACTGCAAGCAGCAAGGTCTAAGAAAGAAATCACATACAAAGGAGTACCCTTTAGATTTACAACAGACCTATCAGAGGAAACCCTCCGAGCCCGAAGGCAGTGGTGAGATATTGTGGAAAACACTCAATGAAATGAATGCTTCACCAAGAATACATTATCTGGCTAAACTCTAATTCAAACTCAAAGAAAGATTCATTATTTTGTGGATAAACAGCAACTCAGGAACTTCATAGACTCAAAACCAAACCTAAAAGAAGGACTAAGGGAGCTACTGTAAGACAAGAAAACCCCCTTTGTTACAAGCGCAACAAAAGGGTACAGAAAGATGGCACAAAGTCCCATAACAATAATCTCTCTCAATGTCAATGATCTAAATTCACCAATTAAGAGACACAGAGTGCAAACAAACAACTTCCTCAAAAAAGTTGGGATGGCCTTACTAGTATTGGACAATGTAAAAAACTAAAAAACGCCGAGGGGCGAGTGCACTCGCCGGCTCTCTGGGCAGCTCTGTCTCACCACCCACGTTCAGTGCTCTGGAACCGCAGTGTGTGGACTGGATCGGGACGGCCGGTGGTCAAGGACAGGCCAAGGAAGAACGAGGACCAAGCTGGTTGCTGATTAGTTACCGTTTATTCAATCTTCCATCTTTCTCCTCTCCCGCACTCCCAGCTCTGGCCTCTCTCTGGATCTACTGCTCAAGTGCTGCCTCTCCCTGGCTTCTCTCTCTCTCCTCCTACTTGTCTCTCCCACCTTGCCCTCTAGGCTACACCCAGCCAGGTAGCCAAATCAACATAAGAAAGCCCTTCCTGAGGGCAGGGCACTCCAAAGCCCTTCCTCACTCTTAAGGTTTTTTTCTTTTCCTTAGTCCAGGAACTCATTAACATCTTAATACTAGTTATTTTTGTATGGACATAGCAAGGGATACATTGAGGCTTGCAAAGCAGCTCTCCTGGCAACATCTTGCCACAGGCTCAGACCACAGCACTCAGGCCAGATTAATCATTCCTCACCCTAGCAGGGTCCAAATCTAGTTATCACTGTTTGGATCATGACAGCATTTGTCCATGATCAAGCTCTTAACTTATAGTTAAGCATTAGGCACTTTGGCCAGGCCCATCTCGATGCTAGGGTAGCACACAACTCACCGCTTGCCCTGGGTCCTTCTGGTCCGACGTCGTCGGGACCCTGCTTTGGGGATGCTAGGAAGTAAGGGCAGCTGAGGCTTAGGTCAAGAGAACAGAAGCCCTGGAGGAAAATATCATGTAGAGTCAAATGACTCCCAGGTTACAAAAGCATAGCATTTGTTAAGTCTTCCTGTGTCCATACAAAAAGGACTTGCTCTGAATAAACTATGAAAAGGACTCAAGGAGAAGAGAAAAACATTATCTACAAGTCAACAGAACACTAAGAAAGAAGCTACAAATAAACAAAGAGGAATAGGAGCACTGTAACGGGAGTAACCAAATAAACCTAAACTACGTGAGGCTATGTTATCCTACAGGACAACATAGATTTCAGGTTGAAAAAGATTAGAAGGGACAGTGAAGGCCATTTTTTATTAATTAAGGGATATGTGCAGCAGGAAGAAATCACACTCCTAAATGTGTACGCACCCAATGAGGGACCAGCTAAATACCTACAACAATTGCTGACAGACTTTAAGAAGGACATCGAGAGCAACACAATAGTAGTTGGAGACTTCAACACTGCCCTATCACCTCTGGATAGATCAAGAAAATTAAAACTCACCAAGGAAATACTGGCTTTGAAGAAAGAAATAGAAGAGAGAGGGCTAATAGGTCTATACAGGGCTTAATATCAGCCCATAAAGTAATACACATTCTTTTCCAGTGTACATGGAACATTTTCTAGAATAGACCATGTGCTGGGCTATACAATATACCTCAACAGAATCACGAAGATAGACATTGTATCAGCTATCTTTTCAGACCATGATGCACTAAAGATAGAAGTTAATCATGGATAGACGCAGAAAACCAAATCAAACACCTGTAAATCAAACAACTCAATGTTGATCAATGAGTGGGTCAGGAAGGAAATCAAGGAAGAAATCAAAAAGTACCTAGAAACAAATGAGAATGAAGACACGAGCTACCAGAACCTGTGGGATGCAGTTAAAGCCATGTTAAGGGGAAAATTTATAGCTCTGCAAGCATTTCTCAGGAAGGAAGAAAGGGCCCACATAAATAACTTGACTTCAAAGCTTAAGATTTTAGAAAATGACCCAAAAAAAAGGAACCCAAACCAGGCAGAAGGAAAGAGATAATAAAACAGTGCAGAAATCAATGACATGGAAACCTGAAAGACAATCCAAAAGAGCAATGAAACCAGGAGCTGGTTCTTCGAGAAAATAAACAAGGTTGATAAACCACTAGCAAGACTCACAAAGGAAGAGAGAGAGAGAACCCTTATAAACTGAATCAGAAATGAAAAGGAGGATATCACCACAGAAACCAAAGAAATTCAAAAGATCATCAGAGACTACTCTGAAAATCTGTATGCCACAAAACAAGAGAACCTAGAAGAAATGGATAAATTCCTGGATTCCTATTATCTCCGAAAGCTGAACCAACAAGACCTGGAGTACCTGAATAGTCCTATTAATATCAAGGAAATTGAAACTGTAATCAAAAGTCTTCCCAAAAACAAAAGCCCAGGTCCAGATGGATTCACTGGCGAGTTCTTCCAAACATTTAAAGAGGATTTATTGCCAGTTCTTCTCAAATTCTTCCAGGAAATTTAACAGAAACCCCCCCAAACAGTTTCTATGAGGCTCATATCTCCCTAATACCAAAAGCAAACAAAGACTTTACAAAAAAAGAAAACTACAGGCCATTATCCCTGATGAACACAGATGCAAGATTCTCAACAAAATATTAGTAAATAGAATTCAACAACTCATCAAAAAGATCATACACCACAACCAAGTGGGATTCATCCCAGGGATGCAAGGATGGTTTAACATCCAGAAATCAATCAGCATAATCCATCATATCAACAAAAAAAAGATAAAAATCATATAATCATATCGATAGATGCAGAGAAAGCATTTGACAAGATCCGGCACCTGTTTATGATAAAAACTCTCGGCAAAATAGGTATAGAAGGGACTTTCCTCAATATAGTGAAAGCCATTTATCACAAGCTTACGGCAAGCATTGTCCTCAATGGGGAAAAACTAAGAGCCTTTCCTCTAAGAACAGAAGAAATGGAAAGATATCCCCTGCTCATGAATTGGAAGAATTAATACAGTCAAAATGGCAATACTCCCCAAAGCATTGTACAAATTCAATGTGATCCCTATAAGGATACCCTTGACATTCTTCAAAGAAAAGGAGCAAGCACTCCTGAAATTCATATGGAACAATAAGCCGCCACGAATAGCTGAAGCAATTCTTGGGAAAAAGAAAATGGGAGGAATCAACCTCCCCAATTTCAAACTCTACTACAAAGCGGTAATAATTAAAACAACATGGTACTGGAACAAAGACAGAGCCGCAGACCAATGGAACAGGGTTGAATATTCTGACACACCACCCCAAATATATGAACATCTAATCTTTGATAAGGGAGTAAGAAATGTGAAGTGGAGCAAGAAAAGCATTTTTAACAAATTGTGCTGGCGAAACTGGACTACATGCAAAAAAATGCGCTCATATCTCCACCTATTACCATGTACAAAAGTCAGATCAAAATGGATTAAAGACCTCAACATCAGACGAGAATCCCTAAGGTACATTGAAAACAAGGTTGGCAAAACCCTCCATGACATTGTAGCCAATGGTATCTTCAAAGATGACACACCACTGGCCAAGCAAGTGAAAACAGAAACTTTGGTACATCTACACAATGGAATACTATGCAGCTGTTAGAAAAGACAAAGTCATGAAATTTGCATATAAGTGGATCAACATGGAAAGTATCACATTTGAGTGAAATGAGTCAGCAAGAAAGAGACAGACAGAGAAAGATTGCATTCATATGTGGATTATAAAGTAGCAGAATGGGACACTAACACCCAAGAGTAGTAGAGATAAGAACAGGAGGTCTGCCCCACAGCTTGGAAACTGGCCTCACATACTGGGGGGGGGGGGGAAGGCAGCAGAGACGAGAAGGGAACACCTAGTAGAGAATGTTGGGAGTACTCACTCGGGTTGAAAACTGCGTACTAAAAGTAGACTATAGACAGAACATAATGGCCACTCAATACCTCTATTTCAAACTACAACATCCAAAAGGAGAGAGAACAAAAGGGAATGCCCTGCCGCAAAGGCAGGATGGGGAAGTGGGGATTGAGATGGGGGTGGTGGGACGGATACTAGGATCATTGGTGGAGGAGAATGGGCACTGATGGAGGGATGTAAACTAAATAGAAACATGAAAGCTCATAAGTTTGTAACTGAACCCCACAGTGATTCACTAATAAAAATAAAAATAAAAAATAAATATAAAATAAAAATCAATCACAGTGGGATAGACAGTTACAAAGTTGTTCATGATTGGGTTCCAATCACAGTGTTCCAACATTTATCCCTTCAGTGTACATTTCCCACCATCAATGTTCCCAATTTCCTTCCCCTTGCCTCTGTGGCAGGCATTCTCTGTCTTTGTCTCTGTTTCTGTCTCTGTCTCTGTCCGTCTGTCCGTCTGTCCATCCGTCCGTCTGTGTGTCTGTCTCCCTCTGTCTCTCTCTCTCTCACACACCTTTGGGGAATTATGGTTTGTAATTTTCATGTGTAATGATAACTCCAGAAAGAACTGAATGTTGAAAGTAAGTAAAAGAACACATGTCTTTTATTAGAGGACATGTGATATACACAATAAAACAGGGAATTCTCCACGTCTACTACACTTCTAATTTAGCCTTGGTGTTATATTTTCTTTGCTCAAAAATTCAGTGATTCACCTATAAATAAGTTCTAAACCCTTAATAAGTTCTAAACCCTTCTGTGTATATCATTCAAGACCCTCAGATACAGATCCAATTTTCCCCTTCAATTCTATTATTCAGTAACATGAGGAATACTTATCTATACAATAGTCCCTAAATGCACCCCATGCTTTATTGCCTTCAATTCATCTTTAGGGTCTAGCTTATATAGCATTTCTTTTGTGAGATTTCATTGACTTCATAGCTAGAAGTGATATTTCCCTTCCGAAAACCACCCTTCACCTGTAGCCACATCATAGTCTGTGTTGTGAAAAACTGTTATTTCTACATTCCTTGAGGCCAAACCATATCTTTCACTCTGACCTAGGCTGGAGTTAAAGTAGAGAAATCTTTTCTAAAAAATGTGTTAGCCTTTGGTTTATGAGCAAAAATATCTACCATTTTGCTCAGTGATATCTCAGACATGACAAACGAAAGTATTTGTTGAGATAATACATGAAAAAGAAAGGTGACTTGCAGTGTCTATATAAAGATTAAGTCTAAGCACAAAACCTAATTTTAATATAATTATTTCTTTCATATCAATTCTGTTTTTCCAGTCTGTATATTTTGGACACCTTAGTCTGTACCAACAGGTCAAAGATCAAATGGACAATAAATTTCAGAAAATGTTAGTAATTAAACTTTTATGCCAGAGGGTAGGACATTTGCCTTGCCCATGATGGACCTGGGTTCGATCTCTGGCATTCCACATGATGCCCCAATCACCACCAAGAGTAACTTCTGAGTGTAGAGCCAGGAGTAACCCCAGAGCTTCTCCAGGTATGATGCAAAAAGCCAAATATAAAATAAAATAAACTGTATTTTAAAAGCTTTTGAGACTATCTGAGATCATTTCATACTATTGTTGTTTTATAACTCTTCAACGCATAGGATGAGGGTTGGAGAGATTTTTCAAAAGGTTAGGGCACTTGCCCTGCAGGTGCCATGTCCTGGGTTCAAATCCTGGTAGGTGCTTGTGGCTACAGAGGCCAGGGAGAGATTCTTGAGTACCACCGGGTATGGCCCCAAGACATGCAACAGAAAAAAAGAAGGGATAAAGTATTCAGTATTTACCTAATTTTTTAACCATAGAACACTTCCTTTTTCCTCAGAAAATATATGTAGGGCTATTATCGAATAATTATGTTCTGAGAAGGAAAGCAAACACAAAATTAAATTTATACTAATTACATTAGCAGCAAGTATTGAATTAAAAATTAAACAGCATCAAATGTTACTTATAGTAATAATTTGAGAGCAAGTTACCTCTTATGTTATAGTCTAGGTAGAAAAGCCTTTTTTGGGGGGATGCAGAGAGCAGGCCATAATATCACCCACAGATTTTTCCCATAGAAACTATGAAGGGTCATAGAATTTGTTATTCATGTATTTAGTGGGAGATTCACCGGAACGTTTTCTTAGTGATAAGAGTGGAACTAGAGAAATACTCTTTCTTCCTGTAGAATATATATTGACTTAGTATTTTTTTTTTTTGGTTTTTGGGTTACACCCAGTGATACACAGGAGTTACTCCTGGCTCTGCACTCAGGAATTACCCCTGGCAGTGCTCAGGGGACCATATGGGATGCTGGGAATCGAACCCATGTCAACCGCGTGCAAAGCAAACACCCTACCCGCTGTGCTATAGCTCCAGCCCCAGTATTTTGTTTTAAACCATACAAAATACAGCCTCGCTTTCTCGCTACCATTTGGTATGTTCCCAGAGTTGAAACCATTTTCCTCATTAATATAAATAACACTGTGCCACAGTTCTGAAAAGCATCCAGTTATCCAGGTAAGGTTCATCATTCTCCTCCCAGTCACCTCTATCTTCATCACAAAGACCTGAATTTCTAACTTGCTTTTTTGAGAATCTAATAATATTTAAAATACCAGTTAAAATCTAGCAGTACAATGTTTCTTATGAATGCTCCCCTGCCAAAAATCTAATAACATTGCGTTTAAAAAGACAAAGTAACAATTTTCTTTCTTCAAAACCGTTCAGCTATGCAATCTTGAGCTCTCTTAGACCTTCAGAAGGTATGATCAGTTTGCATAGGAAAAGTCATGTCTCTTACTTAACTTTGCAAGAGTGCACTGCAAAGTATTAATAGCTGCATTCCCTTGTTAATAAACTTTAGTCAAAATGCTTCGGGAGATAATTTGATTAAAAAAAAAATAAAAAACATCCAAGCTGAAATATTGCTTTTATAAGCTGCAAGATCAATTCACCATGTGATTTTCTAATCAACTGAAATATATACATTTAAACAGAAAACATAGATGACTTAGTGTTTTCTCCTATCATACCAGGGAGCATGACTAGTTCCTTGTAATTTTTAACTCTCCCCTGTCCTTTGACTTATGGGGCGGGGGTGAAACTTTCCATGAAAAAATATGTGCTACTTTCCACTTTTGGCCTTGCACGTGCTTCTTCATAGCCTTAATTACAATATAAATCAGCTGGAAAAAAAAAGGAAAAAGATTTACAGTGATTACACCTCACTTAGAGAGCTGTGAAGATTGATCTGGAGGTGGTATGTTTACCAAGCTCCAAGTCTGCTTCTTAAATAGTTCTAAAGTGACTTCCAGGACACATGTGGAAGTATTCACAGAAGAAATAAATGCTGAAGGAAGGTGCTGGTGGGTCACTGTTCTTTCTGTTTTCACTGACTGTGCCTAACAATTTATTCTTAGAAAACTCCAGGGCCTAACACTTTCAAATTATTTTGAACCTCAAATCCACATATTACATTAGGAGAAAAGATTAACATAATGACAGAAGAGGTCCCGGGATAATCTCCCCCTTTCTCTCTGTGTAGTCAATTGGATGGAATAGTAATTGGATCAGATATTGTCCTGTTATGAATTCATTCATATAACCACCGACATGAATTTATTATAGACTTTGTACATTCATGTCGCTGTACTAGGTTCCTGGAATGAGAGGAATTCGTAACTTTAGGAAGAAGGAAACTGGTATATGGTGTATGGTATAGTGCGCTATTTTATATTTCTGTTACACAAAAGTATTTGTACTGAATTTCAGCGCAAGTTCCGTAGCTTGCCCTAACTTTCCTTAAGTCTGCAGACTTAATCTTGTCCATTTCATGCTGTTCAACTATGCTGGGTACCTTTCAGTCTAAATGATAAAGACATACAACAGCATTGCCTTTTGAGTTTCTTTATTTTTCATGTTAAGTTACTTTGAAAGTTTTGTTGAGTTAATTGCTTCAGTAAAAAAGTGACCTCAGTGATTTCTTTAGAGGAAACATAATAAAGCTTCTAATAAATTGTTAGGATATCCATGTGCCAATTTGACACTCGATCTTTTTTTTAAAAGTGGCCTCCTCTTTCCAGCCAATGCTTCTGAGAAACCACAGTTTCAATTTTATTTACTTATAGCAGAATGCTCCTGTTGAATAGTCAAGTGCCAAAGATTTTCACCCTCAGCTCATTTGAGGACTCGGAAAGTAATGCAATCATACTTAAAAAAACATAAAGTATATTTTCAAATCTAGAAATTAGCTAGTAATTGAAATTATCATCACAATGTTTTAACTGATGACCACTGAACTCTTTTTCTGGCAAACGGCTCATAGAGCATTAATTGCATGTCACATTATAGATCCACATTAAGGTCTGTCTTGCCCTTGGGACTATGAGGTCCAAGACAACTTTATGTCTTTTGGTGTACAAGAAAAATTATTAAACTACAGAAGTGTTATTTGGTCTGTAAAGTATGTGTCTCACAGTCCTTTCAAATATCACATGTCATTTCCTATTGTGGAGCATTTACCACTTTTTTTTTACAATAATGAGAAGCACCACAACTTTAACTTCTCCCCCTATAAACCAGTATCTTCATCAGATGATTCACTATGGAATGTCATTCCTACATAAAAATCAAAGGGTTTAGAAAATTTTTCTAATCAACATTTCCATGGGACAATTTGGAATTTTTTTATACAATATACCTGGCAAGCTACCCGTGGCATATTCGATATGCCAAAAACAGTAACAAGTCTCACAATGGAGACGTTACTGGTGCCCGCTCAAACAAATCGATGAACAATGGGATGACAGTGCTACTATATACATTATAACTGATTATTTTAAAGGGTTCATAATCATGACTATTATTCTAACTTAAGGATAAAAAATATTTCTGGTTTAGATCAGAAAATTATATTACTAGATGAAATATCTATAATACAAAGCTTACAAAAGTAAAAGTTCATAAAAATTGATAAAAAATTATTTTTGTTAATATGGTTATGTACAGAATGTGATGCAAATAAATATAAATCTTATTATTTTTAATTATATTAATTAAAAAGTGGGTTTTTTCTTTTTTTTGTTTATTTTTTTTAATTTATTTTATTAAATCACCAAGTGGAAAGTTACAAAGTTCTCAGGCTTATATCTCAGTTATACAATGCTCAACACCCATCCCTTCACCAGTGCCCATATACCACCACCAATAAAAACAAAAACAAAACAAAAGAAAAAAAAAAGCAAAAAAAAAAACAGTATACATCCCACCCCTCACCCCCACCCCCCACCCCCCGTGCGTGAGTGATAATTTCACTTCCTTTTCTCTTTACCTTGATTACATTCTAGATTTCAACACACAACTCACTATTGTTGTTAGAGTTTCAAAACAGACTCACTATTTTTGTTGGAATTTATCCCCCAAGAATACAGCTCTATTGACAAGGAAATATTTGATAATAAGTTTTCCACTGATGAGAATGAAGAGATAAAATGTCGCGCGGCCGCAGCCGCGCGGTTTACAATTTCTGTATTATAGTAGTTAAGTCTGCAGAGATTTAAGTTGGAAAATGAATCATTTCCCTTCCTGGAACAGCATGTAGCAAAAGCTTAGTTCACAGTCTCCATACATGGTTGCAAGCACTTGCTGGAACCCCAAATCCTAAAGCTGTCTCTGGTTTCCGCTCGTTCCACATCCACTGGCTGTGCAGAGGCATGGGCACCCGGGCCGAAACTCGGCCGGAGCCGAGCACCGGCCCGGGCTGGGACTGCCCCGGTATCCCGCGGCTGTTTCAAGTTCAAAGCACTTTTTTTTTTTCCGCGCCAAAAGTTCATACCTTCTCCACGGACCCACAAAATGTCGGACACCACGCCTTCTCCCGGAGGGGAGAGAGACCAAGAAGGAAGGATATTTCCTCCGTTAGCCGGAGTGGGGCAAAAGCTTAGTTCACAGTCTCCATACATGGTTGCAAGCACTTGCTGGAACCCCAAATCCTAAAGCTGTCTCTGGTTCCCGCTCGTTCCACATCCACAGGCTGTGCAGAGATGGGCACCTGGGCCGAAACTCAGCCGGAGCCGAGCACCGGCCCCGGCTTGGGACTTAAGTGGGGTTTTTTCTTAATAGTTGACATTGGACTTGGTTTGACATAGGATTTGATATTCACCACAAAATATGTATTACCAAGATTTAAAACAATAAAAGCAATAATTCTGAATTTGAGCAAATGCATTCTGAGCATCCTTTAGGAACAGAATATACCTGTAATGCTAGCTTAAGATTTGCAAAATGCAAAGATATTCACAAAATTACATATATCTCTCAATTAACTACTTACTAGTTAGAATTATCATACAAAAATTTTGTTTCATTGATTTATAATATTTTTACATAATCATATCTAAGATCTAAGAGTTTGATTCTAAAGTTGATTACTGACAAATGTCTAAAGAGAGAAAGCATAAATTAATTCATCATCTGTGTTCCTGTATGTAAGTTGACTTATGCATGTAGTCAGAGCTTATCACAAAATAAAATTATGAACAAAATTTTGCTGTGTAATTTAAGTATCTAGGCTGAGTTATCAGCTTCATCCTTCTGGCCTTGCTTCATAATCAGCTGCAAAAATTAAATCATAGGTTTATTTTTAATGCAAGATATTTTAGCCTACTTATTGGCTTATAAGTATATATTGTATATGCCTATGATATTTTTATTTCAACAACCATTTCTGTTATTTTTCACTATCCTTATAAACATTTTTCTCAACTTGGTTGAATTCAATTGTGATAACCATTAAGAATAGCATGACTAAGAGTGTACTTTACTCAGATGTATTTCAATGTTTCATTCTTTTCTCCTAAAGTCTTCATTCTTTGCTCAGAATTATATTTCTGTGCTTACAGGAAAATGTTTTGCATGTGACATTTAGCGGGTAGGGGGTTTGCTTGCACGCGGCCGACCTGGGTTTGATTCCTCTGTCCCTCTCAGAGAGCCTGGCAAGCTACTGAGAGTATCCCACCTGCACGGCAGAGTCTGGCAAGCTACCCATGGTGTATTCAGTATGCCAAAAACAGTAACAACAAGTCTCACAATGGAGACATTACTGGTGCTCACTTGAGCAAATCATGAACAACGGGGACAACAGTGCGACAGTGCTACAATGATAGAAATAGTTATATCACCAAGAAATAATTATCTGGATAAATCTGATAACATATCTAAATTGCAATTAATTTCAAATCAGTTAGTTTCTATACAGTTATTTTTTGCCCCCTTAAGTATATAGCCTTTGTGTCTCCACTTAAAACATATTCACCATTGCACTGAGACATCTAGAGTCAGACCTTTTAAGATATTATTTCACATCCTAGGTAACTAAAGCAACTTGGTCTTTGGTGCAGAGGCTATGAGTAGCACCTGAAGGATGGCGCATGTAACAATAACCCAGAAAATAAGTTTTCATATATTATTGTGTAAAAACACAAAAAAGAAAAAGGGGAGGGAGAAGGCCACGCGGGGCACACCGCACCTCGGGCAGAGGGCACAGGGCAGCGGCGCTGTCTCTCCTGCCACCCGCATTTGGTAGTCTCCAGCCACTTCCCCACCTCAGGGAGGTTGATGGTAATGATGAGGCAGGCGAAGGAAGGAATGGACCCAAGCTGGTTGGTCTCAATTGCAGTTTATTCCAATCTCCTCTCTATACACTCCCATCTCTCTCTCTGCTTCTTCCCCCGAACCCTCTCAAACAGCCACCTTAAATCCCTCCACATCAGGGGCCAGGGCTTACACATAGATGTGGTTACAATCAATAGGGAGTAAAGTTCTATCCCTTAGGGGATGCTTCTTCTAGGACAGATTCTCTTTCAGCAGGACACCCGCCCAAAAGCGGAATCCCATGGGTGTGTTTCTCCTCTCCTTGTCCAACTAACATATAAGTATTCATATTATTAATCATTTTGTATGGACATAGCAAGAGATGCATTAAGCTTGTAGAATTGCTCTCCTGGGGTCATCTCGATCTCAGACTACAGTGCTCAGGCCAGATTAGTCTTTCCTATCCCTAGCAGGGTCCTAGTCTTGTCTTTGCTTTTGGATCACGACATGACATGTCCATGACCAAACTCT